>NW_018128042.1:359672-376156 GCF_001952655.1 Monopterus albus
TCACACACTCTGTTTTTACATTTAACCAAAATCACGATCTTTCCCTCACCGAAGTGGTTATGTTGTCAAAACCTAACCACAGACGGTGTGGATGTGAACTCTGGTGTGCTGTGTGAGCCTGTCATCCGCCCCAATCACCTCCTGGTAATTCTGCACTCACTAATATATAGTGCTACATTTATTTAAAAATTCTTGCCTTTGAAAGTAATCTAGCCACCACAAAGTAACTGGCAAAACAGTTTAGTTTATGAATAATTTCTATGAGACTGGGTTTGGACAAGTCATTATATGGAGCATGCGCTGGCATGTTTGATCTGTCACAAAGCAGCTTCTAAAATAACTCTGCACGCTCACTTTAGTCTCTCGTTCCCAGTTTGCCTTAATGAGCCAGTTCAAGCTGTCAGCAACTGAGAGAAAGGCACTCTGTTGACTGTCAACCTGTGGTGAGCAAAGGGGAAGGTGTGCATGAATAAATGGAAGGAGGGAGGAACACAGAGAGGTTTAAGGAAAAAGGTCAAGCACAGATTTCACTGGCCAGAGCTTCAGGCAGCATAGCAAAGAAAGAATGAGGAAGATAAGGAGAAATCCTACTTCTGACGCTGGTGCACGAGACAGAAACTTTTAAAATATTTTTAATAACATGAAAAAATATGATCTTCAGACATTACAGATTCACTTGAAGATCATAAAATTATTTTCAGTGCACATAATAGGCAAAAGGACAAAGCTAGTAAGGTGTAATACTGTACATATCACTTTAAATTAATTTTAATGACTTAATCATAGGCCAAAACAATGTCTTTCTCATGAAAAGCTAAATTTCCAGTGGTTTTGTCAAATTAGAGGGGGACCTTTAATACAGGGCTATTAACAAGTAATCACAAGAGGTGTAATAATGAAGAATGCCCTTCATTTTTGCAGAGGGCAAGGTAGTCACCAGTGTCCAGCCCTTGTCTTCACAGGGAAATATGGAAGGAACCTAAGTGTTTGATGATGCATTTAATTCACACAGGAATGCATTAATATGATAGTCAGTGGAGCAGCAAAGCCCTCAAGTAAGGTTCTCTCATTAGTATGTTTCTTATTACTATTCAACAAAAAAAAGGGGGGGAAAAGAAGAGCTGCATGACAGATGTATTGGCTGTGTCAAAAGAAAATGATTGGAATTTAAATTGTGCTTAAATTCATGCAATTATGAGATCTCATTTGTGAACAAAATATTTGCCTTTAATGAGTATTTGTCTAATTATGGGGTATATTTTAATGAAATACGTATTCTCTTTTCATGTATCCGATCACATTTTGTGTGTTTAAATGTCATGTCCACACAGCATAAACAGCAACCTAATAATGATGGACCAGACACATCTACTACACCCTTCGGTTTGTCTTACTTCAAATACATACCATTTAGAGTGTGCAATGCTCCACGCAAGCTTGATGCTTGTGCAAGTCGTTCTCAGTTCATGTTGGTGGGCTATTATCTCACTTCGCCATTGTCAGAACCAATTGGCGAGCCTTTCATCATGTTTATAAAGTGAACACCTGATCCGCACACACTGGCCTATTGCCTTCTGGGCTCTGATCAGACAGGACACAGATGCCACTGCACGAAGACAAAGAATTATTAGTGGCACTGCTGCACTTATTCAAGAGCAAATGTTTGTATATTTAAACTATTAACACTGTTGCAACCAAAACGTTTTTGCAAAAGTCTAACAAATCTAGTTTTATATGAAAAAAAATCACCACATAAAGAAGCATAAAAGTCATGAAAGCAGTATGCAATCAGAAAACAAAACCTGAGTTAAATATTTTTTATACGTATCAGGCAATATGGAATGTTTTCCTTACTTACTCTGGCCTCGTTTACTGGAGGAAAACTATATCAATCTGATTGTCAGATTACCTAATTACAATGGCTGTGTTTTTTAAAACAGAGTCTTTCCCTGATTCTCATTTGTGTCTCTTCTTAATTCCTTGACACAGTTAACCACTCTGGGTTCCATTGCTTTGGCTTGAGGTTGACGCCAACCTCCTGCTAAAGGTTAGGCAGGTAATTCATTGCTTGATTAGGCTCACCCTGCAATTAATCACGCTTAAATGCATACCCTCACAGAGTGATCATTTAGAAATGATGATTAATGAAAGCGTCAAATATTTCTCACATTCCTCTCCTTATTGGGCTGCTGCGTTAATGTGGGTCACGCCTGTCAGAAAAGTGCACTGCAGTAACCCTCGGCAGCTTTTACGAGTGTGCTTACACAACCTAAAACAAGGATGGAGGTCTTGTAAATTAATTCTCTCATTTATGTATTTATTTCATTCTTGTGTCTTTGTTCCTTTTTCTTAAGCCAGCTGCAGAATGGCAGGAACAATTTCTAGGAAGCAGCACACATCAAAATACAGGTGCAAGGGCGAGAGGACGAGCAGTGCACACCTTGTGGGCATGCGAGATGACGTGTGAGACAGTTGCATGTCAGTGATTGTAGAGTCAATTAATTATTGAACTTGGCAAGAGATCAATCGTTCCAGTAAGGTGATCCTATTTCCAACTGGCAGCGTACTGAGACTGTAACCTATGACAATATTAATCACTAGCACAACAGCAGGCTAATTCCCACATGTAATTAGTCTACATTTTAATTCATTGAAAACTAGCACTTTTCTAAACTCGCTTAATTATGTACTTACACTTAATTATAGTCCCCCCGGTTTGTTTTCAGTGCCACAGATGGAAAAACATATTTATTTTGGGGAGAAAGATATAAAATAAGAACTCCACCTGGGAAAGGAGCGGCGGGTCTCTGCTGAGTTGTACTGCGTCTGGTAGGAATTTACTGGATTAGCTCAGTCACAAAATGTGAGATGAACCATGTTGTCAATCACCCTCAGGGCAGAGAAAGAAAGGAAGAGCTGTCAATCAAAGTGGGTCTTCAATTGTCCCATTCACATTGCCTCCTGGAATAAGTCTCTCCCACTGACTGCTCTTTGACATTTAATGCACTGGGGCCATGAGGACAGAGAGGAAAAAAACATCCTCAGATCCTCCCTGTTTTCTTTCTCTCTGTCTGTCTGTCCTGAGTCTTTGTGCTTCAGCAGAGGCAGATATGTGTGTTTAAAGTAATGGCAGTTCATTTAGTGCGATCCAGTGCAATAGCTGTGAGGTAAAGCAAGTAAATCAAAACAAAAAGTTGTTGTGGCAACTCTTACAATATGCAGTCCTGTGGACCGTGCACTAAAATCAAAATGGATTTGACCTGAGTGTTGCACAGTTATATATTGTTTTCATTCTGATAAATTGGTTATAATATTCTGTTGCAAGAGTGAAAACATACAACTTGCCTAAACAGTATCTCTTTTGCTCTTCTGTTTTTCTCAAGATGCATTATGAAACCCAAACCGAACCTGTCAATAAAATACAGTGCATTTGCTAACGCTCAAATAAATGCTCTCCACTTACCAATAGAAAAACAACATCTGAAAAAGTGCAAATCTGCTGAACAGATAACACCTTTGTCTGCTGAAAGATGCTGCAGGATGAAAAATGCTTCAGTTTGTTGTCGTTTTATGTGGTTTCTCTCCTCTTGTTTGTATTCCGGGAAAGTCACCTGGCTCCGAGTGAGGTATACAGAGTCATTGCTCTTTTGGCTCCAGCCTTGACACCTTGTGCCCTCAAGTGCGGACTCCTTAGCCGCGATCTGATCAGCATCTTTATAGTTTATCAGCCTTGGGGTTCAATTTTGGCTTGGATGCTTTTACAAATGAACACAATCACTGGTGAGCCTTCGCATCCTGATTGCATTGAGAGAAGCGGGTGGAGGAAAGTTTAGTGGATTATCGTGCCAATTGAGGATGGAGCACAAACACACAGAGGCAGGGGCAGACCCCCTCCCTCCTGCCTGGGCTATTGGCACTTGCTGCTTGTACTCTGTCTTATTTCACTAAAATAATATAATTGTCTCCCATCTTATTGCTTGTAAAGCCATCTTCTATCCGCAGGCGATGTGTGTGATCAATGTACTTTCTAACAGAATCAATTCTTCCAGGAATACCTCGTGTTTGTGAAATGATCCCAGGCAGCTGTAGCAAAAGATGAGGCTGGAAGTGGGATGCTGTGGTACTAGGATTAGTTTAGCGACTTGGACCCTCCAGTTCACACACTGAAAAGACTGGCTCTTTACTCACTCCTCATGTTGTTCAGTGTGTGTGTGTGTGTGTGCGTGTGCAAAATGGGCTTTCCAGGGAATTCACATTCATATTGCCAGTTATGTGCATCATTCCTCAAACATCTTCTAAGCAGTTTATCCCACTTGTAAATACTAGAGTATTGGGGCCCCTTGAGATGTTTTCAACTACTGGGAAGAGGTAATAAATGTCATGTCATCTGTTTGGTAATTTCAGCCAGATTTCCTAAATGTTACAAGAAAGAAATGTGTTTTTATCACTTCCAGTATTTATATGTTTTATCACTCCAAGTATTTATTGCATCTATCAACAGTGTCATCACTGTAACTGTTGAATATCAGAGTGTCAAACCTGTGCTCTCTAGGGGAAAACAGATTTTATTAAATCAGCTCTAAAAGTTCACATTAAGTATACAATGAGAAAATAATTATGAATTAATAATTAACATACTGGCACTAAAACATTTTGTGCAACCAGTACAATTTCAAGAAAAAAAAAATCATTATTGCAACTAAAAAAACAGTGCAAGTGAACAAACCCCCATTGAAAAACTAAACAATTCATGGTTGCAGTAAAGGTGCCTATCACATCAAACTATAATGAAATGAATTAATGTCCCAATCCTGATTGCCTGTTCCCAATGTGCACCCTTCATCTATTTCTACAACTAAACAATGATATCAAAAGTGAATTATGGGAGACCTCTGGGGTGGATCAGAGAGCGTAATATGCCAAAAAACTATTACATGGGGAAATATGGGAATAGACCCCTCTGGAGGAGCAAAAAACAGAGTGTGAGAAAAGAGCATTGACGAGCAGAATAAAGCCAAAGGGAACCATTTGGCAGGTCAGGTTGTTAGCAATTGTCAGTGGAAATCGCTGTGGCGGCGGCAGGTTTGTCTTATATATCTCGTGTTTTAGCAGATTTTTTTCTGTCTTAGAAATAATAAAACATTCACACCATGACAAAGATACAAGGCCCTGCAAAAGGCTTGAGAAAAGAGCAAGACTGAGGTTTTGAGCATGTTGTTGTAATATGGTGTAAAATACTGGCTTGGACAGCTTTTAGTAAAAGCAGTATGTGGCTTAATAAGCACAGAGAATTTCCCAGGAAGTACCATGGCATATTGAGTTACTTCTACATGCTGAAAAAAGGACACTTTATGCAAATTCGAGTATGCCTTAGCAATTGTCATTCAGTTGTTTAGTCCAGTGGTTTAATTCGATTTCAGGGAAAACAGCAATGCCAAATTATATCTTTTGATAACATCGCTCCAGTGATTGAGTTATACATTATTGCATTTGTGACTCAAGTTGGAGTTTTCTGCAGTTTCAGCCTTTACCTGAGAATAGCTCCACCAGCAAGAGAAGTCAGATCCAAAATCCTTTCATTTCCTTTGTAAACCACATGTCATGTTCTACATTAGGTGGATAAAGGATGTATGTGCGTTCATGTCTGTGCACCTTAGATGTGATTGTAGATTTCACCCTCTTTTTTCCTGCTTTTTCTTGCCCTTCCTCTACCCTGTTTACTTTCCTACAGTCTAGTCTTCATGTGCCTCGTTTTCTTTCTTTCTCTTTATCTCTTCTTTCCCTGTCTTCTCTCCTGTTGTTTCTTCCTTTATTCTGCCAGGCTCTGAAGGCTCAGCCACAATCCTTTCTTTGGGTAGCACAGGAAGTGAAACTGTAACACAGAGTTCATTGGTAATTGGCCACGGTCACGCTAACCAAACAGGAAGGAATCTGCAACTGATTAGGATTCTTCCTCCTGCACTAATAGTCGTCGTCCACCCCCGCGTGCACCCCGTCCCCACCTTACCCCCCACCAACAAAATTAATTACATTCTGGGGTCTATTCCCACTATTGGTTTTCCTGTTCTGAAGCTGCATTATAGAGGGGAAAATCCCAAGACAACACAGACTAGCTAGTTTTTCAGCTAAGTCATAAAGGGCTGAGAACCCACAGACAGGGATCCATCTTTTCATCTCTTCATCCAGACATGGAGCTACTGGCTGGTCAGATCAGTCAGCAAGACACTGCTGAAAACTTTCTTCCTGACACTCACACACATATGTAATTACACACAGACATACACTGACCTCTGTGTTTCTCCTGCTTTTTATTTCCACTTGTGATAATTGATTTAATATTTTAGGAAAACTGAGAAGTAGATAATTTATAAGTTAAAATGTCTTGTTTTGTTTTATTTTTCTTTATTCTTGAAGATAATTTTTCACTGTAGCATCCCTGGCTGAATGATGGTTTAAGACTTCAGCTAATGGTTCAGAAACTAGTGTTGTTTGGGCAAGGGGGTTATTACAGCAATGTGCTATAGTTAGGTGACCTCTAGCGACTCTAGTAATTATAACAGGATTCAGTTATAGTAGGTAACATTATATAGACAGCATTATATACACAGTATATATACAGTACAGAGCCACAAAGTGTACATAAGAAGGAGGCTGGGGTGACATGGGACCAATATTCCAGTGAAAACATTTTGTGGTTTGTCCATGATTGTTCCAGAAGTGTCACCCTGTGTTCAATATTGTAACTGTGATGAGAAAGGTAGACTTTAACCCTAATCATGATCTTTTTCTAAACCTAACCAAGTAGTGTTTGTTCCTAAACCTAACCAACCAGTTAGTGTGCCTAACTGTGACATTTCCATAATCATAACGCATGTTTCTGACAGTTTCCACAGTGACAGAGGTCCATAACATTAGCCTCCATAACCGCCTGTTTATGACAGTTTTCATGACAGTGAAAGCTGATATAAGTAAGCAAATTTACCAACTTAAAATATTTTGTCACCTTTCATGTATACTCATTATTAACATGAGTAATGTTTTTGTTGACATTTGTTGGTTTGTTGATATTTTTCACAGCATAACTCAAAAAGTAATGAATGGATCTTGATGACATTTTTTGGAGAGGTAGGGTATGGCTCACAAAACATTTAGATTTTAGTGGTGATCATCATCACTTGGTTCCAGGAATTTTAAAAGGACTCATTGCCATTGAGAGATAGGGCCAATTTATATTTTTCATATGACTGGCACACAGCCCTGAAGGACAAAAAAACCTTTCCAACATGGCGGATATCTCTGGACACTTGATAGAACTGCAGCACAAGCCTGTTAATTTTCTACTTATGTTCAATCAATGACTCATTGGTAGGAACAAAGGGATCCAAGTCATACCTAACAGCCATTCTTTTTATCTTTGTGCCCAAATTTCACTGCCTGTGTTCTAAATCTACTCCACCAAGAGAGACAGCAAACAGCAGTGGTCCAGCCAGCTAACATATAAATGAGGAAAGGGAATAGCTTTAGAGAAACAAAGCAGTGAATCAGAAAAATAGTATATTATTTTATGATTTTTTCAAGGTGTTTACATTCTAAAGCACAAATACAGTAAATACAGCCACGCCTCCCCACAATCCCGTGGAAAGAATTTTATGTGAATGTAGTCAAAATGTAGGCTTCATTGTCTTCAAACATTCTTCACTTTATTTACTGCATTTACCATAAAACACACCTTAATAAAACTGCATTTTTTTAGTCTACTAAGTTTACTTGATTCAAACATTGTCACACCATTCAGTGGCCTGTTATCAGGACCATAATTATGGGTCAGTAGGGCCCTGTTGACATGACACCTACATTTTCATGTAACAGACATTTGCCGTCATGCTTACAATAAATGCAGATCATTACAACAAGGGTCATGCGCTGTATGTTTTGTGTTGGTCTGTGCAATATTTAGCCCCCTGAAACAACCAGGGGGCCAGTGCTGATGCTAGCAGCAGATCACTACATTTCAAAGTCTCAGACAGTGACTTTTAACAATCTTGGTACCTGCTTACCTGGAGTGGTTACTGTGCATAGCATTTTCCATGGTTCAAGTCTGGCTGTGGACCGAGGTTGCATGTTTTCCCTTCATTATCTTTCCATCTCCCCACAAAGGTCAACACAGGTGGGGTCAGACTTCGATGCACACCTGCTCCACTCAGGGCACTGCCGAGATTCTCGTGAACCATCACCATACACCCCATATACAATAATTCACTCCTTCAAAATAAAAACATTGGTCTTTTTGATAACGCTAATGGGACAAATAATAACACATAGATTATTATATATATTATTTTAGTATACCGTGCTAGAGGTAATTTACAGTAATTTGCATTGCTTGATGTGACATAATTATTTCAGAAATGAGTTAAGCACACAAAGACAACGGGATGCCATGGTGCACATAAAATGTTCAAATACCATGGTGTTCAGCACCTTTCAAAATAAAATGAAAATGAATTTCAGGAGATGTTGTTTCATCTCATCTTCACAAAGATCCACAGAGAGGTGCTTCAAAAATAAATGAATGCCTAACAATGTTTTTGACGTCCTATATTTAAATTTGTACGGTTACTTACATTACTCCTACTTCCTTGATCTTGGAACTAATCTGATTGATATGGAAATGGGGGTGCTCTGTTTCATGACAGAACTGGTAGGAGAGAGAGAGAGAATAGCTAGGCTCACACTTACTCAAAATGTGTTGAGAACAAATTTTATAGTGTTAGCTTTAGGGAATTTCGCATTCCACTTTAAAGTTCAACAAACTCTTTTCAAATATCAAAAAAGTCCTTTATACCTGACACATTCTCCATTCTCGAGAGGCTAATCAGGAACAAAGAAAGATAATTCTGCAGTTGTGTTGGGTGCAATCAAAACATAAGAATGTTAATACTGACAAACCAATTTTGCACTTTAAAGCACCTTCAAGGTTGTTTTTTTTTCTGAAAATTGTTTTTATATATTTGCATATTTTTGCATTTAATTTATTATTTATTCTTATGATCAGAACAGAATACAGAAATACAGAATGTATCAATTAAAATTATAAATTGTACATGCAATTATATATCAATTTTTGCTGCAAATGTTGCAACAAGAGTTAAAATACATAGTATAATGATTTCTGAATTCCTTTTTAAATTTTAATAACATTTGTGTGTAGTTCAGACATACTTTGTTTTTTCACATTTTATTTTATAGCGAATAAATATAATATACCACTTACAAACATCAGGGACCAGGAGTATCATCTTATCATATATGGCAAAATAATTCTTAGGAAAACAGTAAAGTAAATGTTTTATTTCACAACAATTTACATATACTTTTATTTAAAGTGCTTCTTCTAAAAATCTGTTACTTTTATGTCAAAAAAGGACATCATTTGTTGTTGTTATATTTTTTGATAGTGTTTAAACACTTTTTTTATTAAACACAATCAGGCTGAATGAAATACACTCATTATAATTTTACCTCCACTGAGGTTAAACCTAGCTGGCCACTTCTGTCAGTCTCATCTACAGCAATGTTTTCTAGAGCTCAGTAACATAAATGACGCATGTGGTATGCGGCTACAGTAACAGCATATTCATACCAGCATGCCCAAACCTCCTGCTCTCTACACAAGCAAATCTTTATCTGCTGCAACTCCCCTTTTTATCTTAAACAGCATTTAAAATCATCACTTACCAGTTCTCTTCTGTAGCTAAACATCCATTCCAGCATGTGTTGCCTGTCATTGGGGATGAAAATTGGGGAATGGGCTGGAAATTGGAACCATCAAGAATGTCGTCCTGGAAAAAGAGGAAATCAAAGTTAAATGAGATCATGCATGCCAAGAGAATGTTTAACCAAAGGGCAAAAAGGAAGCTGGAGATAACAGAGAAGAGAAAACTGCTTAATCTTGTATTACTGCAGTCTGTTTGGAGTCATACTTGCTAGTGTGCATGTGTATGTGTGTGTGTGTGTGTGTGTGTGTGGAAGGGAAATGGAGTGTTACTTGTCAGTACATATTGTCTTTTTATACATTTATAAACGCATATATGTGCAATTGCATGTGTATATTTAAGAAAAAATATGACAAAGTTTAAGTATTTGAGGATTTATGAAATCAAGAATATGCATTTCTGTGTCTTTATGCATGTGTGCGTGCATGTATCTTTATAATTATACAGGAAGGTGAAGATCTATTATTTACTGGTTTTACTAAGAGTGCATGCATGTGCAGGTGTGCATATAGGTGACAGCGGGCATTGCAAGAGTTCATCCCATAATGCAGTGTCTAAAAAATGTTTGAAGTGGTGCACCACAAATAATTCAACCTGAGCCAGTGATGCAGATTTCCCATGACATGTACACTTCAAAAGACTGGAATCCTGCCCCACCCAGAGTGCCTATGGTTAGATGATAGACAGGCAGATGCTTTGTTTTAACACGAGAGCCATTGGAGCATAGGGCACAGTAGGGGGTGGGAGGATTACACTTTATTTTTATGTTTGTGTAATTTTCAGACATTCATGAAACACTTTTTGTGAACTATCACACTGACAAAAAAGAAAAAGGTGCAGGGCCCCAAATCAGCTGATATGCAGTACACACACAGTATTTTCATTTACACTGTAGAGGTAAACACTGCATTCTTAACCTGTGACTGGGTAAAAAAAAGTGCATGAAATTAACTGGTGCCTTCCTCAGGAACATAAGCAAACAAAGAGAATGTGTGATAAAAATTGCAGAACAACTTGTGCTGGTGTATGCTATATACAGTATATTGCTATCTGTATATTGCTATTATCAAAAAGATAATACAGGAAGACAATTCAGTAAAATCACATATTATTTGATGTCTGATTGAAAGGGCGTTTATCAGGACAGCTGAGGGTTCTAATCTCTGCACTTCTTCACTGATGGAATCAGAGATCTGTTTGTCAGACAGACAAGCTGGAATGGAGCATGTCTGGATTATGTTTATTCAGTTTAACTGAGCATTTATCCACCAAGGTATTGTTGCCAGTGGGTGCTTTGCGTGTGTAAGCCAAGAATGCAGGGTGCTGTCACACAAGCAGAGTGGGATGACAGGAGCAAAGTTTCCAGTTCATGAGCTGAGGTGAGGGTGCACTGAAAGGGAAACATGCAGCCAGCCTGCACATGTAAAAGTCAGAAGACATGCTCTTTCCAGGAATGAAGGGAGAGCTAGAAAAAGATAAAGATCTTATTCATAAGTGCCTCGATGTGGCTCATTTGCTTTATCACAAGACAAGTAAAATATCTAAGCCATCAAAATGCAAACCAAGCAATTACGGTATTTTTATTATCAAATCATTAAAGTAAAAATAAAATTTGTATTGCATCTGCTTCACATAATTATAACATCTGTAAACTGATATTGTCCATAAGTTTCATTTTTCTCTTGAAAAGAGATTTTTATAAACTCAAAGAGCCCACCATGTTCAAAAAAGTTTAAAAAAACATGAAGTTTATAATTTTACACAGGGTGATGTCATGTGAACAGAGTACCTGTGGGTGTGCGCCATCTTTTCACTGAATCATTTGGCGCTATGCTTTATTTCTTAATTCTCATTGCCATGAAACACTTCAGAAAGAATATCAACCCAGGAGCAATATTTTCTGCAAGCAAAAACTAGTTCAAAGACATTTTTTCTTCACTCCCCCCAATCCTCAACTTACTGTCCTGGCATCTAGTCAATTTCCAATTGAAAAGATTTTTTTACTTACTCTGTTGCTGCACTGAAGCCCCCGGGCCAGTGGGTCATATAATTATGATGTGCAGAAAATGATAAGCATGTTTTAAATGTGAAAATTAGCTTTAATTGTGGTGTACGGTTGCAATGTGAGCATGAAATCACCAAAGTGAGACTTGTGAGACTTTTGCACTACAATTTGAACTAGCAGATTTATGTTTGGTATAATTTCCAGTGAATTTCAGTAATACCAGATGGTCTGGTTAATAACCTGGACATAATCTACAATCTGAATGGCTAGGCTTGTTCAATTTTTTATATTTTTTCTTGGGTACATTCATTAAGTCTGCTGTACCTTTTTACACTAACATGCTGGTCAAGTGAAAATGAGAAGCACATTCTGAACAAATCCCTGTTATCTCACTGTCTAATTGAGGTCTTATGTCATGCCTTTGTATCTTCTGTAAATACAGAGATATTTATAGTGTTAATGTCAATAGTATATGAATGTACTAGTATAGTATAAATGTATTAATTAGGGCAAAATGATTGGTGAGATAAACATATACAGTAAGTGGCTTTTCCGTGCACACAAAGCCGTATCCTGAACCAAACTGTTATAAAAATTGCTGGAATATTTATGTGACACTTCAAGATAACCTCAGATGCCCGCTAAATCCTGACAAAGGTCCAGGTTTCCAAACACTAGGCCAAAGACACGAGATAGAAATGAACATGCAAAGTGTCCTTTGAGTACTCAAAACTAACTGCAGTTTCCTCCCTTGTCACCCCTTGTAGTTTTACACTCAGCTAGAGAACGAGCTGAGAAAAGAGCAGAGCGTGTTGCACGCCAGAATAAAACACAGGCAGCTCTCCGGCCCTTGTATAAAGCTGACATCCAGTTTCCTGAGTGAAGTCATTTCCTCAGTAGACATTTTGCACAAACACGGGACTAATATCCACAGAGGGGGTTTAGGGGTACATGTCTTGGAGAACAGGCCTGTCGGCAAATATACACCTTTCAGTTTAATTTTTTCCTTTCATCACCAAGCACAGGTAACAGGTTCGAGGAAAATATTATGATAAAATTTACTAGTATTTTCCCATCGTTCATGACAATAACAATACAATGTTCTGTGTCTGGCTGCATCGCTGACAACAGCAAGGGCACTTATTATGGAAATAAAGCTTTGATTAATGTTTCAGAGGACCCCAAATTTAATCTGAAGTGCATTACATGTTGTTTTGAATATACCTCCATGATATGCCTATCTTTAATGTACTATCAAGTGCGGGTAGCAGAATTGCTTTAGTCTCAAAATTCAGAGTGGCGGAGAGAGCGAGAGGGGCTTTAAAAAACTATCTGTGAGAAATGCAAAATTTATGAATACCCCACTCACATCTCAGCTTGATTTATGTGAAATAATAATACACTATTTAATGCTTAAACATAGCTAGGAGCAATCCCTGGCTATCAAGATGTACAATGGAGTAATGGGGCTGGAAGACAAATCACCTTGTGGACTTGTGATGCTTATTTAAAGGTGCTCAGGCAGATATATTAAACTATATGTAATTGTACACTAACTCCGTGCTGTAGGCAGAGGCGGCAAACACAGGAGGAGGCCAGTCTTGATGCAGATGGAGTAGTGTAATCAATTTTACAAGCATCAGCATCCACAGCAGAGAGGCAGAAGAAAGGAGGAGGAGAGCAGGGAAGATGCCTTGATCTGCTATGTTGTCATCATATTTAAGATTTTACCTTCATTCATATATCCTATACATCCATTTATGTATACTTTGAAATAAGACCTTACAATGAGTTAAATAAGATATTTAACAATAAAGAAAATTGATTTTCTACATGAAAATTGTGGTAAAATTCTCCTGTGTCTGTAGTTAATAAAGAAAGTAGAAATGACACAATACAAACTGGTTGAAATGTTAATTCTCAGGAACTAAAGTTGTTTGTGTGGGTGTGGGTATGTGTGTGTGTGTGTGTGTGTGTATTATAGGTTTTAGCACCAGGGGTGTCAGCTTTAAAGAAAGTGCCAGGTTCTAACAAAACTCGTGGTCACACCAGTCATGATTTATGATTCATTGAATTCCTCTTTTAATTACAGTAAATGGCAAAAGCCAAAGCCAGGTCAAATTGTCCTGATCTGATGAATTGGCCCCCGTTTTACCATCAAACACAGGAAAGGTAAATAAACAGGGCAATTACAATGGTAAATGACACCTCTGTGAGTGAGCTGTGTGGGTTGTGAGCGACTCACCCAGGATGTGCTGAAGAAGTGAACAACAGGCGTTCCCATATCTTTCTTTTATTGTGTTCTTGCTGTCTCTAAAAGCTGGCCATGCCAAGAAAAACAGACTTGCGTACACACAGACACCTACTAAGTGTACACACTCTCACTCACATATTCAGTGACACACAAACCGCAGCTCCCCTCCCGCCCCCATCCTGGTGTATTCATGTACAATTATAGCTACGGTGATCCACAGGTGTTGAATTCTTCTGGCAAGCCATAAAACATGATATGCATGATTTGTGCAGTCAGCCAGGTCTGTAATTTCATTCCCCTTTTCTTTCATTTTCCCTTCCTGGGCCACGCGATCCATTTTCTTGCTTTATGAGAGTGGAGACACCCAGAGAGACTTGCAGGATGATTACATGCCCCGTGCCATGGGGGGTCTGAGAAACCGGCACGCTGGCCTAAGAGCCGTGTCAAACCTGGGTGAAAACATCTATCTGAATAAGGTTTTGAATATTTGAACTGCTCAGGGTGCGCTTCATTTATCCTCCGAGACGTATGCAGAAGCTCAAGTGAAACTATCAATTTCCAGGCAAGCTAAATCGAGTGGTTCTAATACATATATTTTTGATCCACTTAAGAATTCAAAGTATATATTAAATATTTTGTATGCTGCCTGCTGTCTTGGGAGCAGCAATGATTTACGTTCAGGACACATGCCCTCGTGGCCTTTTGAGTGTCTGGCAAAATAAATCAAGCATACCTCACATGGCTCATGTATTTAAGGCAATATTATACACAGTAAGGTCTGATGTCACAGCATATCTGTTGGCAGAAAACCGCAATGTCCTCTAGGTGAAACTCAGAAAGGTACTTCCTCACGCACACAAACACACACACAATGATGCTGGCCCTATCTCTGCAGGGTGCTGCAATGGCCATCAGGATCAACTTGAGGTTCAGCGTCTTGCCCAAGGACACTTCGACATGTGGACTAAGTACAATGAGAATCAAACCACCAACCTTCCAGTTGGGAGACAACCACTCTACTTCCTGAGCCACAGCCGCCTACCACACTTGCTATGTTTTTAAAATCAAATTGTTTAAAATTCTCTCAAGCAACATATGAATGAAACAACAACGTTATCATGTGTTTCAGAAATGTTAACTGATTGGCCATAACTCACAGATCTGTCTGTCTTCTTCTCCAGAAATATTTTGTTATTTCCTACTGTTGATCCTCAGTGACCTGATTCTCCCCTTCATTGGAGGAAGTGTATGGTGCCACGGCGATGGTGTATAAAGAAAATGAAAAGAGGCACAAATGGCTTCCCCATTGATTTTTATAAACAGTTTTCTAATCTTTTATCACCCTTACTTTTAGACATGTTTAATGACTGTGCATCATGGTTTTCACCCCCATACATTATTAACTCATTCTCAAGAAGAACAAGGAACCAGAACAATGTAATAACTGGAGACCAATTGGTTTATTAAACAGATGTAAAACACGACTTTTTCTTTTGAGCAAGCATGGCCAGCCAGGCCCTCAAATAGGTCTCTGTCCTCTCTCCTTTCTCTGCAAGAAATTCTTGAGGTCCTGTGTGATCTGAAGGTGCATTACCTTCTCCTGCTCATACTTTATTCGAGCCTTCTTCAGGGTATCTGTTTGGCTCATACAAAGCTCTTTATATTTGCTCAGCCTACGAACACAGAAGGTTTTCTCTTTTTGCCACGGGACTTCGGAACACTCAAGCTGTTCTTCATTGTGTTTTAGTGCTGCGATGAGATTGTTCTTCTCTTCCAGTAGGGTTAGTTAATCAAGAGCTCAATGGGAATGTGGAAAACAACCCTAGTCAACATCAAGTGCGGTATCTACCAAGGAGATGCT
Source organism: Monopterus albus (assembly GCF_001952655.1). Classification (NCBI taxonomy): domain Eukaryota; kingdom Metazoa; phylum Chordata; class Actinopteri; order Synbranchiformes; family Synbranchidae; genus Monopterus; species Monopterus albus. Next base: position 375,569 of record NW_018128042.1, read on the forward strand.
CTGTCCCCGCTGCTGTTCTGCATAGGGCTGAACCCCCTCGGCCAGCTCATCACCAAGACTGGTTACGGAATGGAGCAACCATCCGCCACCTCCTCTACATGGATGACATCAAGCTGTATGCCAAGAGTGAACGAGACATCGACTCAGTGATCCACACCACTAGGATCTACAGCCAGGACATTGGAATGTCATTCGGACTGGATAAGTGTGGTTGAATGGTAACAAGGAGAGGGAAGGTAGTCAGAACTGAGGGGATTGTACTACCAGACGGCAACATAGCAGATGTTGTGGACAGCTACAAGTACCTTGGGATCCTGCAGGTAAATGGGAACCATGAAGAGGCTGCAAGGAAAGCAGCAACCACCAAGTACCTGCAGAGAGTAAGGCAAGTCCTGAGAAGTCAACTGAATGGAAAGAACAAAGTCCGGGCAATTAACACCTACGCCCTGCCGGTCATCAGGTACCCCGCTGGCATAATAAGCTGGCCAAAGGAGGAGATAGAGGCCACTGACATCAAGACAAGGAAGCTCCTTACAATGCACGGCAGGTTTCACCCCAAGTCCAGCATCCTGAGACTGTACACTAAGC
>NW_018128042.1:377014-381081 GCF_001952655.1 Monopterus albus
GGGACCTTTTTTTTTTTTTTTTTTTTTTTTTTATAAGGCATAATATTACTCTCAGATTCTGTTATTAAATGTGCACACAGGTATAAATGAATGTGAAAAGCTAAATAGGAAAATTTGCCTTTTCAAATCTGTCAGCTGAAAGAACTCCTCCAGCTTCAGCCCATAGGTAAGTAATATTCAGACATAAACCACAGCAATAATCCTGGTGTGTGATTGGCATTTCATATCTGTGACAATACTCCATATAATTAAAAACAGAAATCTTGAAAGGTAATAGCTTCTCAAATCCATTAAGTAGTTAAAGGTTATAAGAAAAAAAAGTGAATTATTGCTCACAGCAGAACTCCTAATTAAATGACATGATGTAATTTGTTTCTCAATCCCTTTCTCTGCATAAGCATAGCACAGGTTAATGTGTCATCTACCATCACCCATTTTCTGTCAATATGTATTAGTGGAAAAGCAAATGTTGTGGTTTGGATGTGGATTGGACAAGCAGACACACAATTCCTGGTAAATTGTTTGTTTAATTACTTTTTCTTCCCTCTTCTTCTAAGCAAACTTGCAAAGAGAGATGCTTCCCCCTCCTGGCTGCTCATAAGAAGAGAGAAAGACTCTCATCTCCTTTGCCTGTGATCAGTTCAATTTGTTGTTACTGCCTATGACCTGTGTTAACAAATCTGTGTGTGTGTGTGTGTGTGTGTGTGTGTGTGTGTGTACTCAATTTAAAGTTTGTGATTCCTTGTTTAACTTCTTGAGAGACTATATTGTGTCAGTATAGTGTGATGTGGCACAAAATCAGAATTCTTCTTCATTTAAACTTTATACAAACAAGAACTAATATCTAATGGGCATATGTAGTTCTGCAGTCTACTGTATGCATTATATAGTAGCTCTATGTATATTTAAGATACTGCTAAGACACACATTTATGGGTCAACAATAATTGCCAGCATGACATATAAAGTCACAATATCTGAACTTGATTTTATACTGAGGTAAGAAAGCAGGACTCTCAAACAAATTGAATGCTCATAACATAAGTAATTTAAAGATTGCATCATAGTAAATATATTGGCCAAAAATAAGGCATACATAATGAGATATCAACTGTAGCTCCATTGCATGTGAATTATTAATTAATTTGATGAAGGTTTACATGATTTGAACTGATTAATCATTTGGGCAATTCAAGCACCAGTCCAACACAGAAAGGTATGAAGTTTACTACAGTAGAGAAGAGTAAAAAAGACAGCAAGTCTTCACAGTTAGGTAGTTGGGAACACTGAATTTTTGGTATTATGTTGTATAAATCTTTATATAAATGACTTATAAAGTCTTTACAGTTACATAGTTGGGAACACTGAATTTTTGGTATTATATTGTATAAATTTTTATATAAATGACTCTTTGATTATTAAAAATTCTGCCAAGTTATTGTTTGTTAATAGACTAATCTGTTAATTGAAAAAAGGTTTTATTAGCTCTAATAAAAATATATGAATCAGGCTTGAGTTAATTCACTTCCAATTCATAAGTTTCTACAGGACATAACTTTTCCTGTAACTGATAAGTTAAAATCTTTATTTATAAGGTTCCTTATCAAGCTGTTTTGAATTTAATGGACAGTTTGCTGAATGTAAATTGATCCTGAACCCTGATATGAAGCCCTCCTCTAATAATAATGACATATTAAATGGAGAATGTAAGAGTACTGATCCACCATGCACCTCTAACCCTCTGATGACAGAGAAGAGATTAGCTGATTTAAACTCTGCAGCAACCGTGAACCAGGCTGGCCTGTCTAAAATCTGGTCACTGGCAGTGAGATAGAGGACTGAGGGGAAAATGAGGAGGAAGGAATGGAGGATTGGGAGGAGGGGGGCATGAGACGGTTCAGGGGGTGGCGTGTGGTGGTGAGGGAGCGGGGTGTAAGAGCAGCAAGCCTAGCAGATCAAAGAAAATAACATGGGAGAGGATATGAGTGCTTTGAGAAGTAATATAGCCGAGATTGCATCTGTTTTTCTATGGCATACAGGAAGCTTGAGACAAGCCAAGGAAAAAGACAATCGAGAGCGAGTGCACTTTAGCCGAGGATAAGACCAAACACAAATGGGTTATTAAGAAGCCCTCTGTGAATATCTGGCTGACCTTAAAAGTGTCTCTTTTTTGAAATGGCCCACAGCTGGGAATAGGGGGCTTGAATAACATGAAGGACCATTATAAAGGTACTAGTATTTCTACAGTATATGTGGAGCTGTAATTTTGTTTTGTTTTGTTTTATGACAAGGGAAGAAAAACAGAAATGTCAATCACCAGCACACAGCTGGACAGATTACTAGACCCCAAGCAGAACTTCTGTGCAACAAAAATCTCCAAAACATTTTAGATACTTGTTAATGATTAAAGTAGGCACTGTTAGCAGGATTTTTTAATGAGTCTGAAGGTGATGGCTAAAACCTTTAGATTACATTAGGCAATATATATTGTGGTATTCAGTGTGCAGTATACTTCTCAAATACTGCCTTGGTTGATTATGGCAAACCACAATAATAGAGATGTATTAATCTCCTCTGAAATAAAACTTATTTCATATTATATTCATTAAAAATATTCTGGTTTAAGCATAACCCTGATTAGTTCAAAAAATATTAAGTGCAAGACTGATGCAGTTGTCTGTTTTAATTTCGATGGTCTATACACTGTATCAAAACCATTTAAGGGTTGTTCTCCAACATGAGCTTGGTGAAGATTGAATAATGTCCTTCCTTGTCTGCACTGCAAGATGTTGTATTGGATCCAGATTTCACTGGTTCAAAAGTCATTTCATTCCCCTTCATATCTCTCTCCCCTTCGGTTTTATTCCTCTCTGGCTCTCTCAAACATTCTCTCTGCCTGCTTAATTTATTGCAGGTCCAGTGGCGTGGTACAAAACCATTACCCACGCATGTATGTACCTTTCTGAATAATCAATAAATAATTATTATTTTATTTAATAGGATTGTATGGGAAAAGGAAATGGGTTTTATTACATAAATCCATCAAGCGTGATGAAGGGGTACACTTGTAAGGTTGGAAAGGGGAGAAGGGTCGGCCAAACCTGCGCTTGCGCTCCACTGCTGTGCATTGCTGAGCGCTTCCTCCATGTGAGGCTGTAAATATGACATTGTTGTCTCTTTGGGACTGTCAATTGGAGTGCAAGGGGAATGGAGGAATGGGACTGTAAATTCACAGACATTAATTAACCTTTTACATTTGCAATTCTGCCCTGCATCTTTTCCTATATTTTCTGACCCTTGTGAGCACAGGGGTGAGAGACCTGGCCTCAGACGGCCCAGGGAGTGCAGATTTCTCATTCAAAATGAGTTATTAACAGAATTTTTTGAATAGATGGAAAAATTGTAGCCCGGCCATTTAATGTCATAAAGGCCAGTTTGGTGAGGCAGCAGGGGCCTCCCAGGGACAGGAGGCAATACCATTACAATCAAATCTGAGATGGAAGAGGGATTGAGCTGTCCATTCTACATTTTTATACTGTCAGAGAGCCAGGGAGAAAATAATGCCATCCTAAAGTGTATTAACCTCTGGCTGCGGAAAGAGGAGAGGGAGAGAGAGAGGAAGAGAAAGAAAGAAAGAAAGAAAGAAAGAAAGAAAGAAAGAAAGCAAAGGAGAGCTTTGAAATAGGACAGTAGGGAGAAAGCAGGGCTAGAAGAGGGAGGAGGGGGATGAAGGGGGCAAAGGAGAGTTTCATGCCTTATGTTGGGGAATCCAAAAATGGAGAAACAGGGATATGAGATGGCTGAGAGACAAATGCAGAAGAAAAGACAGTAGAGTAGGGAATACTACAGGAAAGGGTGAAAGAACTGTAAAGATAAAATAGGGAGAGGAAATCTCATATGAAGCTCATATGGTCATGAACACAGGTTGGAAAGATGAAGAGGGTGGGGAGTAGGGAATAGTGGAACAAGAAGGAAGATCCATCCATCCATCCATTTTCCTCCACTTATCCGGGACCGGGTCGCGGGGGCAGCAGTCTAAGCAAAAATGCCCAAACTTCCCTCTCTCCA
>NW_018128042.1:381974-413690 GCF_001952655.1 Monopterus albus
TTGGGCAAACTCCCATGAACCCTCCGCCACTCTGAAGAGGGTATAGAGCTGGTCCAGTGTTCCATGGCCAGGACGAAAACTGCATTGTTCCTCCTGAATCCGAGGTTCGACTATCGGTCGAATTCTCCTCTCCAGTACCCTGGCATAGACTTTCCCGGGGAGGCTGAGGAGTGTGATCCCCCTATAGTTGGAACACACCCTCCGGTCCCCCTTCTTAAAAAGAGGGACCACCACCCCGGTCTGCCAGTCCAGAGGCACTGTCCCCGACCGCCATGCGACGTTGCAGAGGCGTGTCAACCAAATCAGCCCAACAACATCCAGAGACTTAAGGTACTCAGGGCGGATGGAAGGAAGATGAATGAGGGAATGACAGGGATGTAGGAGAGGTAGAAAGCAAGGTAGACAATAAAAACAATTAGATGAGCAACCATACTGGCAACCATAGGATGATACTTAAAGATACTCCACCTAATTTCTTTTCAGCCACTAGAGGGTCTAGTGAGACTCAAACTCACACCACACCACTTTGCTGCCCCTCCCATCATGAAGCTATGACATTACAGTACTTAGGAATGCTTGGCTGCAAGAAACTGTGAAAAATGCAGCCACAAGTCCAAAATATGCATTAGTAATTGAGTAATCTTGGCAATCCAACAGAATACTGTGGTTACTGATAATGTCACACAAAGCATTAATATTACCCAAAGATCAAATTATTCCCAAATTAAAATCACATTAATTCAATACAAAGATAAAATCATGGTCATGCTAAGTTGCTACTGTTACCAAAATAATCACATTAGCTTCAGATGTTAATGCAGCTGCGAGAAAGAATGCTACATCTGAACCAAATGTGAGTCCTTTGGCTGCTTTTAACACTGTCAGAACCTCAAAAAGCCAAACCGATGTTAACCCTGGTTTTTGCTCTTTCTTTGCCTCACTCTCTCTGAGCAAAACCATTACTTTGCTCTGGCAGCCACTGTTTCTGACTTTCAGCAGACAAGAGTTTCTCCATGACGGACTATTTGAAATAACTACTCAGGTTCAAAACATTGGTTTTATATCCTTCACTAGATGGCAGACTAGGGCTAATTTATGGATCGCACTTTGAAAACACCGAGTAGAGAAACTGGAATAACAACAGAAAAGCTGTAGATGGCAGTTTTACGTGATTTATCAGGCAATATGTAAAATCTAAGTTAATGCATCTTTAAAAATTGATAACAACAACAACATTACTTTGTTGTAGAGTGTGCAACTTTAAAGTTTTATTTAATCAAAAACTGGCCATCTGACTATGGCAACTGCTTCAGACACATTTTTAGTAATGGAAGAAGTAGTCAGAGACTTAAAAGTAAATATCATAGGGTAAACATACTCTATTAGATATTATAACCAGATAGATAGAATACAATTCAAGTACCAGAAAGCAAAACGTACTGAAACTTGGTTTTGTCATATATGTATGTATATGATTTTTTTTTTTTTTTTTTTTTTTAAAGAAGTAAAATCTTGCCAAACCGGATTTACCAGAACAACTGCTATTTATGTGATGATGTGTGCAGCAGTGGTAATAGGAGATAGCAGGATGGATTCCTCTGGACAGGTAGGCTAAGATATGCAGCCTGGCACGTTTTGCGTGTACCAGAAGCCTTTACTAATTCATTTTTTTCTGTTTCTATCTCAAACTAACACGTATTAATATGACTGTACACACCTAATAAAGTTTTAGGGTTTATTTACCACACTCGTAACATGAAGTGATTCACCTGCTAAAGCGTGGATAACAAGGATAACGTCACAGTTCATAGGTTGGAGTAGAGCGGAAGTGGTTGGCTGTTCCTGCTACTGCATGAAGTGCAGGCAGCTTCCAACAAGCTAACAGGCTGTGTTTTGGTTGTTTGCTACCGGAGAAGAAAAATATGAAAACGAATGAAATGTGTGAAAGATGAAACCGGCAAATCAAATGCATTTCCCCGGCGTCGCCTCTGAAGAGGATACGCTAGCTTAAAGAAACCCGGAAGTGTTGAAGGTATTAGCTTGTGTCGGTAACGTTATCTTGCTGGTTGGGCTGAGAAAGCAAAGCCAAGCCAGTGATGAAATAGGACGATAAAAGTAATAGAATCATAAGATAACAGATTGTTGGGATTAACACTTGTCTTTGTAGGCTTATTCTATGCTAGCTAACGAATACACATCTTCTATGTCAGCTAAAATGTTAGCAACCGGCTAATGTCATATTCTTTGACATGTAACGTTAAGTGTTAGATTTTCGTATCACCTAACTACTTAAAAGCTAAAACTTGCTGAACGTGTACATGAATGCAGTGCAGCGATTTGGCGTCTTGATCTGAATTAATTTGTTCTAGTTAAGACATCGCAGAGCACAGATGTTTAGCTAGTTGTTTTTTTCTTTTAGCTAATTAATTTCCAGTTGCTTCAATGTGGAAAAATAAGAGACAAACACCATCCTTATGATTTTCTTGTTGGAGTAAAATTGTTATTTACACAACCGTGTTACCGATACTATGATTCATTTATTTCTATAGTCTGTGAAGAAAAACTGTATCAGAACATTTTCATAAGACAGTCCACAACCAATGTTGCAATAACAAAGTAGTTGCAGTCCAAAATGACCATATGAGTGGACGCAAACAAATAACAAAAACGGACCATTAATATCTAAGGTAGCTCTTAGAGATTTTCAGTTTCCATTATATGAAATTAATTATATTCTTTTCTTCTTTATAACATGAGAGTAGCCTATAGTGAGTGTGAGAATTCAGACTGGACAGTACAGCAGTAAATGCAGCACCAGACATATTTTCATTTTAGTGACCTTTCTTCTTTTATAGAGTTTTTTTTTTGTAATAACATTATGCCATCTGAGCAAGTAGTGTATTCACGGTAGGCATATCATGAAATGAAGTGACCGCAGTTAGCTGAGGAGGAAGGCAGAGGTGAGGGAGATGATGGCCACACAGTGCCACAGCTGGCTGCTCAGCCTGCTCAGCACACTTTAGTAACATATGCTCTGTGGCTAAGATGACATAACCCGATTTAATCCCTCAGACTTCTCAGCTATTTAAAACTGGCTTGGGTTTACTTAAGGCTTTAATGTTGAAATCTGTTTGACTTTCAGCTGCGCATTGTTGCTTGGAACACTGCAAATGTTGCCAGACTTCTTACTTTCCAGTTGTCCTGTGTTTGTGCACCTTGATGATGTGTGGGACAGGTCATTGTATTTAGGCTATCAAAATGATATTATTATGGCTCATATCTATTGGAAAATAATGCAAAGAGGAATACACCTATTTTGTAAATGAAAGATTTTAGTTTTTGATTTTTTTAATAACTTTCCAAAAAATAAAATAAACCACCATGTTTACACTATTCTAATTGTGGGTTAATGTAGACTGATAGAAAAACATGACAGTTTGATCCACTTAAACCTAACAAGATAAGAAAACTGAAGGGGTGTATACAGGTTACAATTATGCATGGGTTATGATAGTAATACAAAACAAGAACAACAGAGAATAACTGCAATAATGTCTAACAATGAAAAGCATAATTGTACCTCAAAGTATAATTGTTTGAAATAACATGTAACAGATTATAAATGTTTGAAATTTCTTAACTAAGGCTTCTGTGGAATACATGAACTCCACTGTATCATTATGTAGTAATACAGTCTGAGCAAGTGAGCATAAATACAGATACTCTATGTGCAGTAAAGGTATGTGAAAGCATCTCAAACTTTCTGACAATACCTCCTGTGTTACAGTGATGGTTTTTACAAAAACTGACTGGTATTATTGCAGACATGTTTACAGGTATACTATACCTCATTGCATGACAATGAGAGTGAGAATTTGCTATTCAAATAACACAGAGTGACTTCACCTGATTATCTGAGCAAGTCTTCCTTCTAGTGACACTGTCGCTGTTGTTACTTCTTCTGTCGCCATAAAAATGGGTGTGAGTATGACCAGTATCTTGCAGCTTTTAGTGAAGTTTGTCCAATCCATCTTCATTTGTTAGGTTTAACCACTTCATTATATCAGGTTAGTTAGATAATGCTTAAGGTCTGTCAATCTACATTGCTAATGTAATGTCTTTTTGAGCTCTTGCTCCTTGTTCCTATCAGTGATCTAGGCTGTGCTTGATGTCTGAACAGGAGAAAATTCTGTCCTATGTGATCATTGTCTAACACTCTCTTTATGTCCCCACAGGACCCTGCAGCCACAGACACAGACACAATGAGTGCCAAGTATGGCCTGGTGGGCTACAACAGTTCACGGAAGCACATTTCAATCTCCATCCCGTCATCCACAGAGGTGATGTCGCCACACATAAAGTCTGTTGAAGAGCTGAGGGTCCTGGGAATCAATCTGAGCAACTTCAGTGCCCCTACACAGTTCTTCATCTGTGTGGCTGGAGTCTTCCTCTTTTACCTCATCTATGGGTACCTGCAGGTAACACGGGAAGAAACAAGTGCAAACTGAGAGATACTGTCAAGTGCACACACACACACAGGCATAGGGTAAAATACAGTCAGCTGAAGTTTGTTACAGTGAAAGGATTGTGCTGTTGCCAAGGCTAGATGACAAAAGTTCCTATACTTCTTCTCCAGTGTTTACATCTGTTGTTTCATAAGGCAGCTACTGTATGTTCCAGTTTTTGTATTTGGAAAAAAAAAACTGGTACAAATGGTGTATAAGACAGCACAGTTGGCATATGACACTGTCAGCACTGCAATTCTTTATTTGACCCTCCATGCAGGAGCTGATATTTTCAGTGGAAGGATTCAAACCTTTTGGTTGGTACCTCACTCTGGTCCAGTTTGGCTTCTACTCCGTCTTTGGACTAGTGGAGCTACAGCTGACTCAGGACAAGCGCAGAAGGTACAGCTAACAAAATAATCTTGCTCTCACAAAAAAACTTCTCAAAGGTGCATACACTTTTTTAAGTATTAGCAAGGGTGGAAACAGCTTTATTTGTAAATTCTATTGAAGCAACATTTATTACCTTTTTCATTATGTCTTTTAGGATACCAGGGAAGACATATATGATCATAGCATTTCTAACAGTGGGAACCATGGGCCTGTCCAATACCTCTCTGGGTTACTTGAACTACCCTACACAGGTCATTTTCAAGTGCTGTAAACTCATCCCTGTCATGATTGGAGGAGTGTTTATACAAAGTAAGCTTATTCTGCTGTCACTGTATTATACACAGACATTACAGATCCAACTACATACATGTGTGTCCTTGTACTGGTGCTTCTGACTTGCTTCTTTATTTCCTTTACTGTACATAATTTTGCTCTTTCATACTAATGATTATATGTGTTACTCTGTGGCTATTAACACTGCAACTGTTCGGCTGTTGTCTTCTGTGTTACAGTATGAAATTATTTGATTTGTGGTTTTATTAGTAGCATTTTAATGCAAGTCCAGTGTGAACTTGATTTAAGAAAACAGTGCTTGAGGGGAAGTCCTCTTCTGATGCAATGTCCAAATGTAGGTTCTTTGTGTTTGTGATGTTGTAAACAGTTTTGAAGTTTTACCAGTACCATGTATTTCACTGTGGATGTTGGCATAATCTGTGAAGATTCTTTCTTGGTTTCCTTTGTAAGGTCATGATTTGATTTAGTGACATTTTAGGAGGATTGCAGATGAAGCATACAAAGTGATTCAGTGCTACATGTTTGTGTCCCAGGTAAACGCTACAATGTGCCTGATGTGTCTGCTGCCGTCTGCATGAGCCTGGGACTCATCTGGTTTACACTAGCTGACAGTAAAGTGGCCCCTAACTTCAACGTCACAGGTGATTCCTTCTAGATCCAACAGCAAACTGCAGAAGTTCCACAACCATTCAGTATTAGTTTGCTTAAGTTTTAGTTTGTACATCCTAAAAAAGTGTGTATATGCATGTTTGTGTGACATACAGGTGTCCTCCTCATCTCCCTGGCACTGTGTGCAGACGCTGCCATTGGAAACATGCAGGAGAAAGCCATGAAACTTCATAATGGCTCCAACTCTGAAATGGTACCTGTGTATGATACAGTCTATGTACACAATAAAATTTCTAAGTCAAGCAAATGTGTGCACATGTAATCCTGCTTCACTGTCAACAAAACCAGACTGTGCCCTGTCTTTTGGCTGTGATGTCACTGACTGGTCATATGGCATTGTGTTGACAGGTGCTGTACTCGTACTCTATTGGTTTTGTGTACATACTGATAGGCCTGCTCTGTGTGGGTGGGCTGAGGCCAGCAGCGGCATTCTGCTCAGAGGTCAGTATAAACTAATACAATATGAATACATAGTGTACCTGTGAGTGAGGAAAACTCCAAATGTCTATGGCACTGGTCAGTACTTATGACACTATGGTCACCTCGGTGTGTCGGCCAGAACACCACTTAAGGCCCATACATTCCCAGAATGAATCAGGTGCTTGAAGTTGCAGTTAACGATCCTTTAATCCAATTTCTCATACAAAGATTACATGTGGGTGTGGTTTTCCTGCAAATAATATAGATACAAATACAATGAATAAGGATTTAAGATATATGCACCTTATAAGCACATTACCGTATGCATAAGTATAATACATATTAACGTAAGGCTGGATGAGCAAAGTATACAGAGATCTGTTATGTGTAAACTAATTCGAAATTAAGTTACCACACATGCTTAAGGAACACATCCTGTATCGGTTACAAACAAACCAAATGCTCTTATTGTAAAGGTCTAACCGGATATACCACTCCCGGTGGAGTCACAACCCCCGTTTAGCGGTATATGTGACAAACCCGTCTTTAGCGTCGTAACATACATGTTTACAGAAACACCATGCAGTTTATAAACACACTGGTAACTTAAACAGTGAAACTGTAAACGCACTATGAACCGTGCACAAGAGAAAACAGATCCTAGGTCGAGCCAAATCATTCAACTAAGAGGCGTACATGAAACGAAAGGAAGTGCATAGCGAGAATAACAAGGTTAGCGACGTGCACTATTAATGAACACTTGACCAGCTATCACATACAACCGTTTCCCCATAAACCCTTAAAGGGCCCATAACTGATAATACTTACATAGTATTAACGCACAACCACATATCTCCATCACTAAGTAGACAAGCACCACTCGACACCCATACTACACCCCAGTGGAAGTGACATCAATAGTTCTACATCATGCTTCAACTTAAAGGGCCCTGACCTAGGAAAGTAACCACTACAGTATAAACTTTGGGCCTTTTTTACAGTACCTATGGTATGAAATGCATCTACATACGGACTCTGTGAATTAAGCATTATATTCATCTTTAATTGTAGAAGGATTACTAAACTTATGTCCAGTTTCATATTTATAAATTAATTAGTTCAAATAAACAACATGTGATAAACTGTATTTCTGCTCTTAGAATTTTCTGGAGTGTGACAGGCTGCTGCTTTTTTATTTAAGCTGTATATCCTTTGACTATAGTTGAATTGTTTACAATAAAAACCTTACAGTTCACAAATGTGTTTACTTTCTTTGAATTTTTGTGTGACATTCTGATGTTCTTGCAGCATCAGGAAGATGGAGTGTGCAGTAATGTTTATCCTCTTTACTCTTCCAGCACCCTGTCAGGACATACGGTTATGCATTCCTCTTCTCTCTTACGGGTTATTTCGGCATTTCCTTTGTTCTGGCCTTGATCAAGCTCTTTGGTGCCCTGGTTGCAGTAACAGGTCAGAACTGTTTGTCTAAATTTATTTCTCTTGACTCTTTGGTAACATGTTTATTTCATGGGTTCTGTATTTTCCAAATATTTTACTGGTAACTTTCCTCATAATTTTCTTAAAATTAGCTTGTACACTGTTAATCACAATTGTATTTCCAAGAAAGGCCTATGCAATTTTGTACTAATTGGGAAATGAAGAGGTTGTTAGTTGCTATAGCTATTAGGTACCTGCTCATCATTTCCAAGGTTTTCTATCAGGTAAGTGAAAAACAAGTTATGAACAGGTGTCAATAGCCATCAGTTTCCTAAACCGACTAATACAAATATCTCATGTATCAGTTATTGTGGGATAAGCTGACTTAGTTTAACTTGGTTTTGGTAGTGCAGATCACTGGTTCACAAAGCGAGTGCTGTAAGAGCAGACAAAGGGTCATACAAGATGTACAGTATTTCCATTTGTTGCCGTATATTTTTAGCTACATTTTATCACGATATGATGCAGATTTTACAATAATGACATTTTGATTAGCTACATTTTCAATTGTATGATAGATGGTAGTATACCTACTTGCTGTTATGCCACAACTAAGACTACTAACAACAGTTTACGACTGCCAGTTGTGATAATAGTCAGTTTTCCAGTACTCAGATTTTTAATGGAGGGATGCCATGAGGTTGAAAAAAAATTGAAACTGTGCTGTTGCAAACCACAGCTGTTGATAGTAAATTGCATCAGAATTCAAAGTGTATTTTAAATAATTATACTGAACAATAACAATATATTTTCCAGCCAAAGAAAAATCTCCAGTTTAGAAAGCTATGTCTTATTTCTTATTTGTAATTAAGGGAAATAAAGCTAATGAACTTGCACTGATAGTACCATGAATGTTTTACTCCTTTACAGTGACCACTGGGAGAAAGGCCATGACTATCATACTTTCTTTCATGTTCTTCACAAAGCCTTTCACTTTTCAGTAAGTATTGTCACCTTTTGACTTTGATCGGTTTTATTTTTCTACAGTGTGACCATTGATCTCTCCTTGGACTAATAAAGCTTGATTTGGATTCCCTGCCCCCAGTTTTCATGTCCTCGGTCCATTTTCAAACCTTGACCTCTCCTTGTCCTTTACTCTCTTGTTCACCCTCTAGCTCCACTGTGCTGTCAAAAGTTTCTCATTTTCTCCTGTTCTGGTTGTTCATCGTGACTTTCACCAAACTCACATACACACAAGATGCAAACATTTTTTGGTTGTCTTAATGGCCAACTTTGTTCACCCTCCAGCTGGTGTGTGCAGTTTTTAACCAAGGAATTTATTGAGTGTGTGTTTATATTTGATTTATATACTTCCATAGGAAAATTGAACATAGTGAAATACAGAGGGGTGACATTTAAACGGAAAACAAATTCAAACCTAAATGAACATAGTCTTATTGGTGCTGGACTGCAGCAACACCTGCATTGCTCTTTGACACAGATCACAAAAATCTGTAGAGTTCTAGTGAAGGACTGTAGCACGATAAGTTATACCCGCATTGAAGGTTTTGATGATGTGCTGCTGACCAACACACCAGCCCCAAATTTTCCGTAGGTGTTTAACTTGGCTGATATCTTGTGACGGTGGAGCTGATGGCATAAATTTACATTTTCATATCCATCAATCCATTTGGTGACCCTTTGTTTATTTTAGTTGTTCCTTTGTCACCTGTCTATATATACATTACATTTCCATGTATCTCTTTAATTTCCTACTAGTAAGATGGTTTTACCAATTTCAAAAAATTGGCATGCCAAACCTAACAATTTCCCATATCTGGTGTACAGCATACTAAAGCTGTATGAAAATAATACATTAACTCCCTGTTTTGAAAACTTCATGCAGTGACATATTCCATTCACAATTACCAGCCCATTTTAAACTATAAGATGACCTGAGCGTCAAGGTAAGTAATGTTATGTTGTAAAGCTGGTGCCCTGTGGAATTTTCTTATGAACACAGTTTGTGTTCACAAAGTGTTTTTCACAAAAACAGTGCTTAGACTTGAAGTTTAACGAACAGACAAGTTGAATAAATTCCCTTCCTCATAAAATATAGTACCACTCCATTTCTGCCATCCCTTAAAAATAGCATTCTTTCCCTCCTCAGGTACATCTGGGGCGGCCTTCTGGTGCTTTTTGGCATCTTTTTGAATGTTTACAGTAAGAACAGAGATAAAATGAAGCTTCCCTCTATCAAGGAACTCAGGAGTCGGCTGCTGTCAAGAAAGAAAGTCAGTTTTCTCTCACAAGATGTATAGGAGACACCCAGTGACACATTGGAAGTCCTGCACAGGCAGATCATATGTCTGCCCATACGTAGAGTTGGCCCCCCTGTCTTGGGGGATATGCTGTGCATATGCCTGAGCTACAGGCCTCATCAGGACCAACAGTCAGCCAAGGATGGATATACAGGGTTTCACCACCAATCACCTTCACAAATGGCTGACATGACTAAAATATGATGAGTGATGGAGTCTCTGCATCCTGTCTCTATGAAATTACTCTTACTTGCAGCAAAGTGAAGGAACTGTTACTATATTGTAAAAGGGATCAGTGGCCAGTGAGCTCTTGTGAAATGGTGCCCCACAGAAACCTATCTAACATGGATCACACCAAGACACTAATGGACAGCCAGCGCCTTAGCTAACCAAATCACAGTTTTGCACTGGAACCTATACCTAAATTATTGAGAAGCCAGACAAAAATGAAACCGTGGAGGAAAGGACGACAGAGAGAAAAGTTAGTGTCCTGTCTGAGATGAATGTATGACCACCACCTTGAAAGAAAAAGATCCATTGGGCTAAAAATAAATACGTGTTCCCATGTATGACAAAGACAAAATAAAAGTTGTTTTACATAATTATTCTTTATAAAAGTGGCTTTTTTCATTGTGACTTGGTAATTTATATCTAACTGTAACCTAAATCATGAAAAATGTGTGATCTTTGTCATTATATGGTGACATTTTGACAAATATGGAGAAATCTGTTCAACTGTACATAAACATTGTCTACTGCAATAATCTGCTAACTGTGTGTTTGGGTGAAACGGTGCCACCTTTTTTACAATAAAACAGGCAGATGTTTCTCTTAAAAGTTCATCCGGTGTTTTCCATCTATGTGTGTGTGTGAGCGAGAGAGAGACTCATCAGCCAGCCCTTATTTTCTCCCTTTGCACAGCTTGAGAGAAGACTTGAAATGTTGCCAAACTGTGTGTGTGTTTATCCATCCAGTGGCCTTAGGCATGTTTGATTAGGAGTTCTGAAAAAAACAGCAGTGCTAGACAGAAAATAAACAGGGGTCTTCACAATGTGAGTGTGGCTGTCCATTCAGATCTATCCTGTGGACTAGTCTTTTCTATGCCACTGTTGTGGCACTCTCGAAGACCTGTTTGAAGGTTGAGACTTGGTTTGAGTGCTCATGTTAGACTTGGATTTAGGTTAGCGTAAAGGATGGGGTTTGGCAAATAGATCTGATGATGAAAATTAGGCAGCTAGGAAATGCGTTACAAAATGTCCTCAGGTTGTGACTGTGTGTGTGTGTGTGTGTGTGTGTGTGTTGTTCACATGAATGCCAGTCTGCATTCTGTTTAAGTTTGTCTAAGTTTTTTTTTTCTCTTCTCTAGTAGTTGAAATGGTTTCCTTGCTGACATTAGTGTTTCTACCAGTGATGGGTTTACATTACTGTGTAATTGCATAGTGGATGTCCAAGTGTTGCTGTCTTTCATATGTACTGTACATTCCTTTCAATGATAGAAATATCATTGTACATCTGCTTATATAGAGAAAATGCAATACAGTGCATAAGTAGTCATTGCCCAAGAGATCTGTGCTTGTCCAGTCCTGTTCACTTGTGGAGCTCTTTTGATTTGGAGCACTATGTGATGATAATAGTGCTGCAATGCTGTAATAGATGCTCTCTAACATTGGATCCAGATAACACTTTTTTTTGTTTGTTTGATAAGACTGTCACTGTATCCGATTACACAGTTATAGATTCATATATTCTTGCCGTGACTTTGGTGAGGGATATGACAGACTACACATTGGTAGCTAACAAATCGCAGCCTGTTGTGAACAAAAGAGCAAGCTGTGCTCCTATTGACCAGTGTCACCCCAACACATCATAGAAGCAGAAAAACTTCTGACATACCAAACTTTGTGAGTACGCTGTATGGGATCCCAGAAACATCATCAAATCATTTATTGTGATCATTTATAAATCACTCAGCACCCGTTTTCAGTCCCCACACCCTACAGCTGTCAGGTTGGGCAATTATCAGGGCTAAATCATGTAGACGGAATGAGGTATAAGAGGGGACTTTAAAATGCTTTTATGTTTTTTAATTTATTTATCAGATATCGGTCCTGCTGTTGGGTTGTTGCCCTCCTATGGCCCTGTCCAGCTCTCCTGGCCCAACGGCCAGTTTCCTAGTAGCTCCTCCATGCTCTTGAGACTGTGCTGAGAGACAGCAAACCTTCTTGCAACTGCAAGTATGAGTGTGCGGACTACCTGTGCAGGCTGATTGGACTGCAGGTACCCCCTCATACTACCAGTAGTGACAAGGACACTAGCAAAACCAAAACTTGAGAAGAATCAGTCAGGAAGGATAAAGAAAGAGCATTTGTCTGTGGCCACCACATGCAGAACCGTGTGGTGGCCACCTCAACCAAGCACCTCAACTGTGAGAGACAGAATCTACAAAAAAATTCCAGTAAATCACATTGTTGGATTTTTAAATAATTTATTTCCATTGTATTGCATGAAATAAGTATTTGATCACCTACCAACCAGCAAGAATTCTGGCTCTCACAAACCTGTTAGTTTGACTTTAAGAAGCCCTCCTATCCTCCACTCATTGCCTGTATTAATTGCACCTGTTTGAACTCGTTACCTGTATAAAAGACACCTGTCCACACACTCAATCTATCAAACTCCAACTTCTCCACTATGGGTAAGACCAAAGAACTGTCTAAGGACACTAGGGGCAAAATTGTAGACCTGCACAAGGCTGGGATGGGCTACAGGACCATAGGCAAACAGCTTGGTGAGAAGGCAACAACTGTTGGTGCAATTATTAGAAAATGGAAGAAATTCAAGATGCCTGTCAATCTCCCTTGGACTGGGGCTCCATGCAAGATCTCGCCTCGTGGAGTATCAATGATCCTGAGAAAGGTGAGGGATCAGCCTAGAACTACACGGGAGGACCTGGTCAATGACCTGAAGAGAGCTGGGACCACAGTCTCAACGGTTACCATTAGTAACACACTACACCGTCATGGCTTAAAATCCTGCAGCGCACGCAAAGTCCCTCTGCTCAAGCCAGCACATGTCCAGGCTCGTCTGAAGTTTGCCAAATACCATATGGATGATCCAGACTCCTCTGGATCATTCAGATGGGAGAAGGTCATGTGGTCAGATGAGTACAATCCCAAGAACACCATCCCAACCGTGAAGCATGGGGGTGGAAACATCATGCTTTGGGGGTGCTTTTCTGAAAAGGGGACAGGACGACTGCACCGTATTGAGGAGAGGATGGTTGGGGCCATGTATCGCGAGATTTTGGGCAACAACCTCCTTCCCTCAGTAAGCATTGAAGATGGGTCGTGGCTGGGTCTTCCAGCATGACTATGACCCCAAACACACAGCCAGGGCAACTAAGGAGTGGCTCCGTAAGAAGCATTTCAAGGTCCTGGAGTGGCCTAGCCAGTCTCCAGACCTTAACCCAACAGAAAATCTATGGAGGGAGCTGAAACTCCGTGTTGCCCAGCGACAGCCCCAAAACCTGAAAGATCTGGAGAAGACCTGTACGGAGGAGTGGGCCAAAATCCCTGCTGCAGTGTGTGCAAACCTGGTCAAGAACTACAGAAAACATCTGACCTCTGTAATTGTAAACAAAAGTTTCGGTACCAAATATTAAGTTCTATTTTTCTATTGTATCAAATACTTATTTCATGCAATAAAATGGAAATAAATTATTTAAAAATCTTAATGTGATTTTCTGGAATTTTTTGTAGATTCTGTCTCTCACAGTTGAGGTGCACCTACGATGAAAATTACAGATCTGTCCATTCTTTGGAAGTGGGAAAACTTGAAAAATTAGCGGTGTATCAAATACTTATTTGCCCCACTGTATATGAATTATTGCAAGTGATTAGAAATGCTGCTTTTTAACCTTGGACCTACAATCCTCCTTGCTGAAGTGTCCTGATGTCCTGTCCATGTACCACTTAATTGGACCTCTCAGTGGAGATAGGCAGGTACTGCAATTAGAGAGTTTTGCTACAGAGGTCAGTAAAATGTTAAATCAAGCATGTCTATTACTATAAATCATAATAAACATTTGAATTAGGCTAGGATTAAATTGAGAACGCATGATGCAGTGGTTAACACTGTTGCCTCAGCAAGAAGGTTCTCGGTTTGAACCTTGCAGCCATTTGGGGTCTTCCTGTTTGAGTCTGCATGTTCTCCCTGTGCCTGCCTGGGTACACCGGGTTCCGCCCGCATTCCAAAAACAGGCAGGTTTGGTTGACTGGCGATTCTAAATTGTCCGACAATGTGAATGTGAGTGTGAATGCTTGTCTGTGATTTTTAGCCCCATAATAGATGGTGATCTGTTTAGATATACCCCACCTCTTGCCCATTGTCAGCTGGGACTGGCTCCAGCCCCTCTTTGACCATCTACGGGATAAGCAGTGTAGATAATGGATGGATATGTTGGGAATGTTTGAGAATACTTTTGTCCTTGATGATCATTTTGGGTCTTCATGTATGTGTGTGTGCTACTGCCATAGCTTGGTGTGAAATGACTAAGACTTGCCAGCTCAGTAGGAGGTAGCTGAGTGTGGCTCTCTCTGTGATCCTAATAGAGGCCCAGATATTACATTCTCACTTCCAAGCAGGAAATCTAAGCCTGGGCCAATTAGTAATTTGGTATTTCATAAAATTTGGCAGCTTGTGTCTGATGACAAACTGACAAGAGATGCTTTCTACTCCAGGGAACCTTTGGCAGTGGAGCAGTACACACATATGCACACTGAGGACTACAAAGTTTTTCTGCCAAAAAAAAAGTGACAAGTGTTGCACAGACTGGGAGCCTGTAACTCAATTGAAAACAGAAAATGATTGGATGCATTCTTGTTTGTCTGCAGATTAGGGTTTCACACAAGAACAAAATGGGAAAAATACTGTCTTTAAGAGGTCCTTTTTTATGATATACAGTGCCTCACTTAACTACCGGGTTTATATGATTGATGAACTGTGAAACAGTCCATTAGAGGTTGAGAGGTCATGTTGCAATGTTAAAACATTACTTTGCCATTATATACACCTTTGATGCAGAGTGTGCAGTACTACCTCATCGCTATGGGAACGGCTGTTCTCTTCCAGCTCCCTGAAAGGTCATTATGGGATGGGAAAGCCCAGTTGACCCAAGGCAAAGTACATCATTTGTCTTTTAGCACCAAGAGAACACACCTAACAAAGCAGGCTGACCACTACTAGAACGCTGAGGATTTGGGCGTTTTTTTTAAGCCACGTAGGAATTTGCCATTCACTGAAGTCAGCTGTTTTTATTGTTTTAGACAAACATTCTACTTATTTTAATCTTTAGTGACTTTATTGTGTGTATTATTGTCTCTTTATTAAGGCTATGAAATGTGAATATATAGCGTTGGTTCTTTGTATCATTAGGGAAGGAATGTTTGACATAACTACTTTTAATGCAAAGATTATAAAACTAATATGAAGGAACATTTAAGAAATCACTAAATCCAAAATCCATTTACTTTAATTCAGATAGGCCTCTGGTACTGCTTGCCATATATGGAAATAGTGATGTAGTGAGCTGTCACCTTCTATAGAAGATCTCTGATGGTGAGATGTGACCCCAGGGGCATTCTGGGATTGGGTGGGCCTGCCGATTCAAGTGCTATGAGAGATGCTAGGAAAAGCACATTACTGTTCCTGCGGTTCTGTAATAAAGCTGCAAAAGACAAGTCAGGCCTCCATTGCCATCATTTACACTGCTCTTTTATTTTATTTTCCTTTTACCCTTTTCTCTTTCTTTCTCCTTTTCCTTCTCCCACTCCCGCTTCATCCTCCAGCATCCCCACTCCCTAACACACACACCTGGTAACCTAGGCCACCCAGCCTCTGCTCTCACATGGCTACAGCCCATCCTAATAAATAATGGGAGGTATCTGGAGCTCATCATCCCAACAAACAGGCTGCTATATAATATGCGGTCCACTTCAGATGGGTTGCTATGTAATATGTCGCCCGACCTCAGATAGCCACAGTGGAGGAGGGTTGGCAGCCCATTTGTTATGGGTGCAATCGGTTCATGAGGGCAGACACACAGCGACTGTCACAGAGACATGCACACACAATCTCTCTCTCTCTTTCTCACACACACACAGTGGTGGACATACTGTACACATGTGCGTGCTTTGTTTTCATTTCTTGTGGGGACTTTACAATGACTTACATTCATTTCCTGTAGACTTATCCTAACCTTAACCATAACCACTATATGCCTAACCCTAACACTTAACCTAACCTCAGCCTAACCTTAACCCATGTTGCCATCCTAAAATTCAGTGTTTTGGCCGAGTCCCCACAATGTGAGTGTGTTAACAGGTTTCGGTCCCCATAATGTAAAAAATACAAAGGCACACACATGGAACCCCTGCCATCCTTGGTCAAATAGTAGATAACCTCACATAAGCAAATATTGCTAAATATAAACATTTCTTCCCGAATATTGGCATGATTAAAAGCAGATGGACACAGTAATTCCAGGAGTTTTGTCATCACAGCGAGGCTGCTATGTGTGTTTTTACACCACACTTCTTTCCATCTATTTAGTTGAGTGCTATCAATTCTCACATATAAGCCTTTTTTTTTACCTAGAACCAGATTAACCACATTAAAGCCTAAACTTGAACTGAGTAGAAGTGAAGCCAGACCATACAGATTCTACTCCAGAAGTAATAAAACCTCATTCAAAATTTGTAACCACAGACAGAGCTTTTTTTTTCAACAGTATGTCATGTGACTCACTTCATATAGTGAAATAAGGATGGTAATTCTTTTATGATCTAATAGCATTGCTTGTTTAATATTTGTTTTTATAGCCCTCTAACCAAAAACATTTCCCATAAACTAATCACTGATGGGCTAAATGTCACAGACTGACAATAGAGGTTAGTCCATTCGACATGCCGGCTTATGTCTGTAAAAACAACATGAGAGAGAGGACAAAACACTGCTGAACTTTTTAGACAGCAGAGATCACAGTTAGAAAGCTTGAAACAATGACATTACAAAAGAGCATTTTATGGCATGAAGACACAAATAGATTTTTCATAGGAATGATAGCTTTTCAGTTTTTACAGTAATCGCTGTTCTAACTACATTAAAATCACAAAGGTTTATTTTTTCATAGCAATTAGTGTAGTGGACGCTGATTTCCCTTAAGGAGTATGGGAAGGAAAGCCTCAGGGACATGTTTAATTTTTTCAGAATTGCAGATGAAAGAAAGACTGAATGAGTTACTGTTTTAAGTTACAGAAGCTAATGGTACAGAGGCTATTCTTCACTTTGTGTTAAAAATGTTGCAACAAACAAAACAGGGATACCTCTTCACTTTCTTTCTTTTAGTTTTTATTTTTTTATCCTTTCTCTCTTTCGTCATTCATTCCTTACATCCTTTCACTGTTAATTTCCTTCCCCCTCCACAGCAGGCCTGCTCCCCACCTCTTCATCCTCCTACCTCAGACTCATTACACCCCACCCACCCATAACACAGCGTCTGCGAGAAGCTCTCCTCATATAATATGATGACCATCTGCTAGGCTGAGCCACGCTTCCCAAAAGCCCTAGGGCTAGATGTTTATCTGTCGTCTCCCTCTCAAACTCCTTTAAGGATGCAAAACATATCAGCGACCATCACTGCTACAATTAGCACAGGTGCTGCTGAGCTGTAAAGTGATCAGGAGAAATGGGAGGAAACATAATTGAAGTGGATTAGAGTAGAGAGGTGGGAGGAGGAAAAAAATTAAATAAAAATTCTGGAGGCTTGGACAGCAGCCCTTCTATACTGCTGTTTGAAAATCACTGTGCTGTGATTAAAACTGGTGCAGAGTCCTGGCAAAGAGTTTTGGTCTTTAACAGCTGTCTAGTGTTTTTCTAGCCCACCATTTGTGGTCCTGTCGGATTGAAATATGGAGCTGGGGAGTGTGATTGTGCACTGTATATCTTTTTATAGATCTATTTTTGGAGCTTGTTTGTATGCGTGGTCTGTGTGTAGTGGACACTGGTGTTATTACAAAGAGTGTCATATACCCTCCAGTATTGTCAGCTATTGTCAGCTTGTCAGCATCTACTGACAACATGGCAGCAAACTTTGGAGCAGAAACATGCAAATACAGATAGATATTGTACAGACATACAGTACCCTCTCACACACCATTTTGGTAGCTCGAGCAAGGCCAAAATATTCTGCCGCAGTCACTCATGAAGAGAAATTCTTAATAATAAATATCCAGCCAATAATGAATGTGCTGCCGGCTGCAGTTGTCTTGGGGGCATAATATCTAATTTCCTCCCAATGTTTCATATCCCTACTCCTACATGTCGACACAGTCCATCACTACACCCCAATGCAGGTTCCTATCACTTTTATTTATTTTTCAAATCACTGTATAAATCAAAGCCTGGACAGATGAGATCCAATAAATTACAGAGTGCTAGACAAATGCAGAATTTTAACTGTGCACCAGGAGAGGAGATTCCCATGGGTGCTGCCTGGTCTGCACTGTGCGCTCGAGGAAAATCTACTAAATGTCATATTAAATCATAGCTAACTTGAATATTACTCAGTGCTGTTTTTAATACAAGTGGAAAAAAAAACTTATCTAAGGCCTTATTTGAGTTTTGTAGGCTTTCTTGTATTTTCACTGACTTATCTTAGTTTTTTAAGATGAGACAAGCAAGCCAGTGATGTCTGTGGTGGATTTATGTAATATCAGAAATTGAGCCATAACACAGCATTTATATTGACATTTTCTGATAATGAGGGATTTGATTTTTCATCCCTAATCATCAGGCATTCATTTAAACTGAACCGGGGGTTGCAAAATAGAGCAGCGGAGCAATGATCCTCGGTATACCAGTCACAGTGTGTGAGTAACCCCCACCTATTCCAAGCTCAGCCACATGGAAAAATAGGAGGGTTAGTAGAAGAAGGAGAAGAAATGGGGGCAAGGGGATAGAGAACCAGGTGAAATAGAGCATAGAGAACAGGGGAGAAAGCTCAGCAGCCTCACAAACCTGCAGCTGCTGTGCATGAATCCTCACTGCAAACTCTTATAGGTGCAGTGGGCTAACCAGTCAGGTTGGGCATAGACCCATAACATGAAGGGCAGGCTCAGAGGGCACACACACCCACATGCACAGACACACACATAGAGCTATACCTAAGCATGGCAATGATCACTATCAGCTGGGAATATGCTACCATCAGGCCCCATAACATCAGAGTGCACCTTGGTGCTGACACCACATGACATGCATATGTGCAAAGGCAGCATAAGGTGATGCCAGGCCAGGCAGCAGCAGGGGTTTGAAGGAGATTCCCACTGACAGTGGTTTAGTGGGTGGAGACCTCCACTGCAAAGTGAAACAGCAGGCCTGCTCCTCTGCATGGTAGAAACACAAGAAGAGAAGCAGCACCAAATACAATAGATGAGACTGAGAGAAAACAATAATGGATAAAATGTTGGGTATGTCAGTTGATGTGAGTGGCATCAGTAGTATGCATATGGCATATTAACATGACTACAGTGCAAAATAGTAATCTATTTTCATAATGAGAATTGGGAAGTACTATAAATTTTAAAGTATATTTTATTTTAGCTATGTTACTAACATTTACACAAAGGAAGATATACTGTATGATTGTCTAATAACACGACATAGCAGCCATATTTGGGCACTGACATGTCTAGAATCATGGTATTAATCAGTGGCATGAGACTTTGTTAGAGCTGATTATTTTATCAATTAATCTTTGGTCTATAAAGTATCAGAACATGGTAAAATATGACCATCATGGGTTCAGTAGAAAAATGTTTCATGTCACCTTGACTTTTTTTCCACTCTGCCTATAAAATCTGTAAGCCTCATCCAGTTGTGATCAATCCCTTGCAAGGTCAGATATTCTTGCTTTGGTCAAGATTTTGGCATCAGCCTTATGTGTGATCTGAGGGTTATGTATGATATTACTGGTAAAAATGCACAATAAATGCCATAGTATGTTTGTCTTCTTAACAAGTTTCCATTTATATTTGCCTCATTACCAAAATTTAAGGTATCAGGGTATGAAGGAGTGTTTTTGATGACACGAGTGTTAAAAGAAGTCATTTTAATTATTATGCCAACCTATCTTTGCATGTCTTCAGACCATGTCATGTTGTTCATTTTTTGTGCACAGAGAGTTGATCAGAACTGCCTGAAATATGTGCAGTCAGTATGTTTGCATTTTTCAGACAGTATACCCACTTCTAAATCTATACAATTCCTCTGTTCATCGGATATCCTATAGTAGTTTATGCAACCTTTTTTTAATCTACCAGTTAGTTGTTAAATTTGAAATAAAACCTAGTCCTTTAGTTTACTTTATTTATATTTTAGACATGATTTTAGTCAAAGGGGTATTTATATCAAAGGCAAGATAAATTTCTGTTCAAACATAAAAGATAGAAAACCAAACCTCCAACCAAGTGACGGTTTGGAACAATTACCTACAGTATCTTTTAACGCTACACTGGGAAACAAGATCTCATTTAAAAACAATAGCAAGCAGAAGGCAGTTGTTATAATATGGAGAATATAAAGAATAAATAATCCAGTTGTCTGCAGTGCCCAACGCAAAGCAATTTAACGCATCAGTGGCAGCCTCCTATTAATTTTCTGTAGAAGGAGAGAGGGGGGAGCCTGAGAGCGCTGACTGAAGGGACAACACAGCCGCATCATGTATCACTTCAGAGCCAAACAAGACAAACACACACATAAATGCTTTAATATATGCACGTACCCACACACAATCTAACACATGTGCATCATAGTTGTAATCACGCTGCAGTTTCCCACTATGTCAGCAGTTGCATGGGAATGAGGTGGCACCATATACCTAATGATAGTGAATTAATAAGGAAATCCTAAGAGCTACAGAGGCCCATATGTGACTCTTGTCCTTAGGGTGTTGCATCAGTAATAACCCCTCCAGACAAACCATCTTTGCTTCTCCTATGCATTTAGTGGAAGTCCCAGTCTGTTTTAATTAGGTATCCAACTTCTGACCTCTCCACTGCTTCCCAAATTACTAAAGAGGCCGAGGTAGGACCAGCGTCTGGGGCACGGACCCAAACAATAACACCATTTTTAACATGTGGGAGGAAGAAGAGGAGACCAGGGTGCAATAAATTTACACAGACTACCACTGGTCCCAAACAACCAATGTGGTAGCAATAAGTATCTGGGGGCCACAGCAAGAAAACTTCAAACATTTGATCCTAAAAATATTATAATTGTGGAACATCTTGTTTATGTGTGTGTGTAATGAGCATCCAATTTTGATATAGAACAGGATCTCTTAAGGCATGTCCGTTGATATTTCACTAGTTGAATAGATTGTCTGTCTTTGTCTGGTCTGGCTATGAGGGTAATATGTTACTGCACAGTTTGGGAAATTCAGAAACACAAGCAGCCTCGTCAGTTCAAGCAGTAGTCACCGGTTATGCTCCCAGAGGTCAGTTCAACTGGAGTAAAAATTAAGCAAATCGGGATTCAGCTTACCTGGGACATAAATTTCAGTAGAACTGGACTTTCAGCCACTTTACTAGCTAGTCATTTAACCTGTCTCATAGAATCAGTGTGTTTTGTTTGATGCAGTTTTTCATTATCACTATGGCCCATCATTACTTTCTTCTTATTAAGAGCTGAGGCTGAGAGACAACACACACATAGACAGTCTTTTTTTTTCTTTTGGGGGGAGAAAAAAATCTGCCCCACAGAAATAATGTCTATGTTTTCCTGCAATTAATTAATGGGTCCCCAGCTAGTTAGCAGTAGGCAGCACTTGTTTCACCGTGGCGACTGAGAGAGGGTGAAAGGGGTCGGAGCCAGACTCGCCTCTGTAGCTCCAGGCTTTTAGTTGTGAGCAACTGGATTTGGACTATTTTTAACAAAATCCTTTTATGGACAGATAAATCTGGTTTTATGCAAGAACAGTCTCCTGGGTTTCAATTAACTGGGGTCATGCTGCAGATCTGTCACAGAGAGAGAAAGAAAAGAAGAGAGGAAAAAAAGAAATGAAAGCAAATGGGAAGAAGAAAGCCTTTAATTAATACAGTCTAATTAAACATTTGTGAAATACGTTATCTGCAGTTTTTCTTCATTATAATCCATGGTTGACTAACTGTCAGCTCCTGCCCCCAACCACCACCATCGCTTTCCTAAAAGTTGTTTTGTGTTTACATCATAATTGTTAATAATGCAGAAGATGCTTTGGCGTCCCTTTTAACTACAGTACAGTTTGTCTTTCCACAATTGAGGATCCAAAGAAAAGTAGTAATTGGGATGTTTCTCGTGGTTCAACAAGAGTCCTCTAGGTCCCTTTTGAAAATGGTTAATTAAGTGCAAAGACTTGGTGACAGAGGGGGGCACACTTCTACAGGAGACTGTGGAAAGTAATTTGATTCCTAAAACATGCAAGATGACAGCTTCCCACTGCACCGTGGAGATAGATTTGACTTTGAATCATGACACACTGTTTAATCACGAGCCACGAGGCACAGCAAGTCACCAGACCTGAGGAGAGTCACATAAAGAGTGTCAAGCATGCAGGGTGAGAGAGAGAGAGAGGGTGAGAAAATCCATAACAGTTTAAACAGTGTTTGGTCAAAACGCACAGCATGATATGTGCATCTATCACCTTAGTGCTGTCTCTGTTTCACTGCCATGCATATTTCTTCCCAGCCGGCCCGCTCTCTCATTGTTAAACTACCCACAGGGCACTTCTTAATGTGAAGTTGATCTCAGGTTGTAGTCACTTACACATGTGCGCACACACACACACCTACACACAGTCATGTCTTACTATAGTTACAGGACACTCACTGACATAATGCATTTCCTGGCCACTTCCCCTAACCAAGACCATCACAACTAAATGCCTGACCCCAACCCTACCCCTAACACTAAACCTAATTCTAACCTGAACCCTAAACTTAACCTTCAAACAGCCCGTTGTATTTGTAACGGCATCAAGACAAATTGGTCCACACAATGTGATAAAGGCATGTACACACACTCACCAGTTTCAACACTCCATCATAATAGCTGCCATGACATTTTTCTCCCCATTCATTTCCAAACGTGTGCTGCAGTAGCAAAACTTATGTCCATCTTTTTTTTTTTTCAGTCTGCATTGTGGGGAAATGATTCTGTTTATCAGAGCACAGAAATACGCCCATATACTTTTGGCTAAAATGCACACACGTCAGGCTGGTCTATTTGATTCTGCCCTGATTAAATAGGTGGGTTGCACAGTACATCTGTGACAGATTCCTCATTCATTATCTTTCATTATCTTGAGTACACAGGATACTTGTGGGTACACTGACAGTCTCCATCACACATATCCAAACTGGTAGAAGTAAATGTGATGAAACCTAAAGTGCAGATACCACTAATGTCAGATCTTCTTTTTTATAATGATAGAGTCAAAATCAGATTCATCTTTCTCTTCTTTGTACCAAAGTCAGTTACTGCAGGTTTAAGTGATTAACAGAGACCAGTAAAAAGAAATGGTAAATTATTTGGTAATAATGAAAATATATTCAGAATTAAAGTAGCCAAATACATAAATGGTCACCTGAGAAATCAAGACATCCTACAGTAATAATATTGCAGCCTTTGATAATAAAAAGGATAGTGTCTGTGATTCTGTCCTTTGTATTATTTGATATCAGATCAAAACTAAATGTGATGATATTTCCTAGGGGAGATCTGAGACTAGGACTTTTTACTTGTATCCCGATTGTGTGGGGACAAATTTATCTTTTCTGATTATATTTATTTTGATTATACTTAAAATACACATCATCTGCTAATATCCACAAACATTTTTATGAAGAAGTGTATGACTCCAAAGTGATCTTACCTTAAATATAAGGTAAGTCTTGCAAGCATAGTTTGGACCCAACGGCTTGCGTCAAAAATACACAGTTTGTAGCTCAAAAGTACTGCCTGTCTAAAGTACTAGAAATTGTAAGGAAAACATAATTTTGTTATCCAGATGCCGATAAAGATTGTATTGATCTTCTAAGACACACTTTTAATCATATTTCCTAGCCACAAACATTTAGTCTGATGAGCATATAGACTAAAAACATTTTATTGTTTAAAAATTGCTCACTATAGAAGTGAGAAACAGCCCAGTGGAAAGTGCATTTTTAATAATCAAGTAAAATACATTAATCAAGGTTGGATCTCTAATTGGTTAGGTGATTTTTCCACTTCTCTTTCCTCCCTCTGTAGCGCCCTCAACTTCCCTCTCCTATCTTACTGTACTGTACTGGTTCTGACATGCACTAAATGGCAGCAGTACTGGTGCCTGCAGGGTCTGCACTGCGCACACCCAGAGAGCCAACCTAAATAAATGGAGAGCTAACTTTGATGAATTCTCTTTTACACCGGTGTATACAAAAACACACATGCACACACATTTGTTTACATCCCTTGTGTTGACTTTAAATTGACTTACATTCATTTTCAGGAGACTTCCTAATTTAAATCATAACCACTACTCGCCTAACCCTACCCCTAGTCTTAAACCATGTCGTCACCCTAACATCCAAAGATTCATATGGTGGGGACCAGCAGCCGGTCACTGAGGCCCCACAGTGTGAGTATGTAAACAGGATCCCCACAGTGTGAGTAACACCAAGTGCACACACACACACACACACACACACGTCAGCACAGTTAATGTCTCTTTCTTCATAAGCATGTGTATCAGGCCCAAAAATTACTTAATGATATATTAACATCTTTTAGCAGGTACAGCATGAGGAGTGTCCTCACTGGAGATAAATTATCCAAATTAATTTCTAATTTAATATCCTGTGGCTTTTATTATGAGCTGTGGACAGCCTTGGTTTCAGAGAAAAAGGGGGAATAAAGGCAGAAGATTGAAGTCAAGGGTGGAAGGATGCAAGGAGGAGTAAGAGGATGCTTTAAAAGTCTAAGATGGTTTTTGCCACACAAACCAAATCTAACCAAAGAGAGGGAATATGAAGATACAGGAATTTAACTGTGCAAGGCTGGCTGAACTGACTGAACCCATCTTTAATCATCCATGAGTGAACATCCTCAGAGAGGAAGAGGAGAAGGAGGAAAATAAAAATAGGTCCAAACGTTTGAGGCCCTAATTTCCCCTAATTAGTGGCCTCACACCTCACTAAGCCTGAGAGGGGGGAGAAGCCAGCAGCCACAACTGTGGGTCAGGTTCTGCGAATGTATGTATCTGCACACAAGAGCCCTGGGTGTTCACAGGAAATGTAGACCCAAAAGCATGTCCATGTGGAATGGCACTGGGGTCTTCAGATGCTCCAAATGACTAATTAGGCTGTCTTATTTTGGCCAAAGATAATGCAGGGATTGGACAACATCCTCTGTTCATAATTTGTACCTCTTACTGGGGAGTAGTTGCAACTCATCCTTTCAAGAGCTCAAGAGCTTCAAACAGTTCAATGATTCATTGAACCACAAGGCATGAATTGTAATTACTGTGCTGATTTGTAGATAAATTCTCACAGTACATACAGATTAACAGGCATGTATTACACTTTAATTTTAATAAAACAAAGCAAAACAAACCTGGAAATCTTGTTCAAATGAAAACTGACAGAGCTGTCATGTCTTCGCTGAAGATATTATTAACCACTGTGGTCTGCCTTCTTCACTGTCACGTAAGTGCCAGTGTGCATTTGTTTTTGCAGCATGTTCAGTTTCAATTCGACCATTAAGCAAAATCTCTAGATGATGAGGTGCTGTCTGAAGCGAACCCATTCTACATAAATATTAGGTACAATGTCTTATCTTAAGGGAAAATTAACACAATTATGAAATACACGTCTCTGTAACTGGCTGCCACATCATGTTTTGCACTTTCTGAAGGCCAACAAAATTTCAACTGCAAACGTTTCCCCTTTAAAATAGATTAGAATGACAGTTTTGTTTACTGTACAGTAAAAACTGAATTATCAGTCTTTAATCTCCTTGTTAAGCTATTATCCACTGACGCACCACGTCACTCATGGACTTGTAACTGCATGTTTAATTACCAGTCTTCCCAAGCCTACAGCTTATTTCAACTAATATCAAATAATAGCACAGTGTACTGAACAAACACCTGCTTTCCTACACAAAGACACACACATGGCCTCGCTGCTACACCCTCCAAACATGGTGCAGCGGACATGGACATGTCTTCTGTTTTGGCTCCCGGGGATGAAGAGGTTTGTGGGTTTCAGCAAGGTTTTGCTGCAACTCTGGGCACCATGTTGGCACATGGAGAGGCATGGCGCTGTAATTAAGGACAGAGGGAGGAGGATGTTCATCAGATGCAGTGTCCTTGTTAGTGTAAGTTCCACCCGGAGGTGGTGCTGAGCAATGGACACCTAATGAGACGGATATTGTAATGAAAGCAGGAAACCAACAACCTCCCTAGTACAGGCTCTCAAACTGGGGTGTGGGGGAAGACTTGATGCACAAAATATATATTTCTTGTTCTTTAGGGTATATAATTTGTATCTTTACAAGCAATTATGCATAGGGCCGGTATAGAATGACAACAGTTTTTATTAAAGTCTTGAGTAACAACAACTGACAATACTTTACAAGGGCCACATTTAAATGTACATCAGCGCATCCATATTGTGTTACTGTATGTAATAAGCTGTCAGAGGTAAGTGAACACAAGAGACTATTCTGTTCTACTCTATCTCTTTTAGTTTTCTGTTCCCCTCCAATGTATTCATTTAG
The DNA here is from genome assembly GCF_001952655.1 of Monopterus albus. Taxonomy (NCBI): domain Eukaryota; kingdom Metazoa; phylum Chordata; class Actinopteri; order Synbranchiformes; family Synbranchidae; genus Monopterus; species Monopterus albus. Next base: position 408,868 of record NW_018128042.1, read on the forward strand.
ACCTCACATGATAAGCTCTGTATTTGTATGACAGGCTACAAATCATTGTTACATACAGTAAGCAGCCAGCCAGACATACACACACTGTAGGAGCTCACCTGCCCTGTGGCTAAAGACAACTGTGGCTACACACACGCTCACACACATAGACAAACTGTCTCACAGCATGCTTCTCTCCCCACAAGTACTGTACAGGTAATATCACTTAATCATCTCAGAGGTCACCGCAAAGCTAGGTGGAGTGATAATTGCTGCGCTGAGCAGTAAAAAGTGAAGGATTGCAAGGGCAAGAAAGAGGGCGAGGGAGGCAGAGATGGATAGAGGAAAGAAAGAGAGGGAGAAAGAGAAAGAAGAATAAAGATGGAGGGAAGGAGAATGAAGGGAAATGTGTGTTCATATGTGTGTGTTTGCTAGAGGGCAGATCATGATGCTCCAAGGACAATCGATGGCCCTGGTGCTTAGATATGAAATATTCCACATGAAGAATGTCTTCTCAGAAAATCTTTTAGTGGATGATATTGTATAGTTATCAAAACTTTTTTTGTATTTGTCTGTGCTAAGGAACATTTTCTTCAAGTGTCTTTCTTTACCCAGCCAGTGCTCTTTAATTTTATGTTTCTACAACTTCAGTTAAACTCCACATCCAGCTTTCATAATACATCCATAATATGTAGTGTGAAAAGAAAGAAAGAAGAGAGGAGCGCAGTGTGGAAGAGTAAGTGGCAGAGGGAGATAAACAGAGAGGGAGAGGAGTGACAGCCTCTTTCCCGCAGGGCCATGAGGGACAGGCTCCCTTGGCCTGTGACAGCCAACCAAACAGATATATTTTGAGATGATTTAATGTGATAATAATCCCCACTTTGGCAGATGGATGATGTCTCTCCCATTGCTACTGATGCTTAATGAATGAAACATCAGTAAACATTACTAAAAACATGATTAGGGAGCACCCCTGCCAACAGAAGCCAGAGAGGAAAGAAAAAAAAGATGAGTATACAAATGTATCTTCAGCACTACTACCACCACCCACAGATACACACACACACCACCTTCCCCCTCCGCCTCGTCACTCTGATGTAATTGTCCGCTTCTTTTACTGCTGCTCAGAACTTTTGAATACAAGATTTAAAAGGGGTTGGAGACCTCAGGAGGCAAATATGTATCTGTGTGTTTCCGTGTGAGAGTGTGAATTTAGAGTCTGCTGCCATTCAACCAAATGATATGTGTACAGTCAGGTGCGCCGCCTGCAGATATTAAAATTCCATACAAAGTGGCTTTATGCTCTGCAGAAGAAAGGTGAAAGTGGCAAGGAGACAGAGGTGCATTGTTAATGCCATGTCAGCTGCAGTCATTTGTTCCTAGAAGTGCCAATCCATGAAGGTAAGCTCATCATCAAGTTTCCTATTGGCATGTAATTCTCGATATTTGGTACAGCATTACACAGGTACCTACACAAACATACAGTAACCTGAGCACCTCCTCTACACAGACCCACAAATACAGAAGGGCACCTCCACAGAAGATCAAACTGTAAACTTTAACCTGGATGCAACAAGGTCGGGAGAAACAGCAGTTTACTGAAACCAAGCAAAAACGCCAGTGATATTGTTGGCTAACAATACTAAATAGGACAACAGCAAGTCAGAGGGGACCCAACTACAGGAAGTGCTCACTCACCTATTTCTAATCATGGATATGTCTTTGGCAGAGACAGAGGGACACACAAGGACACCCAAACAGGCCAGATCTATCTTTGACTCTGGAAGGGACAATAAAAACAAACAAGGACAGAGAGTGGAGAGGGTGTATATACTTTGGTATTCAAGAAGTGGAAGAGATGAAGGCAAGAAATAACATTTGTTATAATTACTGTAATCTTCTCTCTGGCCTCTCTCATTCTCCTTCAATTGTTTCAATCGGGTAAGCATGCTTTATCTTAAATAACATAAGGATGAAGTTAATGTGCAGAACACTGGGTCACTGCTCTACTATGGTTTTGTAGTAAATGTCACAAATCTTAAAAGGTCCCTTCATACACCTGATGTGTGATTATTTATGGGTTTAATGTCCTCACTCCTCATGGACTGAGGATGTCAGCGGTCCATTTTGTTATGCAGACATAGACCAATGTGAAAGTCACAAGTACAGCTAAATTAGCATCAAATCCATCAATATCAACATCAAAGATGAAAGATACATCTCAGCTGAATATAGATGGTTACCATAATGTTCTTATGCATAGCACAGTGTGACTTCAGAGTCAAATTAAGTTCACTGGGCTAAATTGTACCAGGCTGAATTTACCCATTTATATGACTCTTTTTATGGCTGACTCAAAGCTGCCTGGCTAATCAACGCACTATTACAAAGCTTCTCCATGGTGGCAGTTTGATTGGCTTCAATTTACATAATGGTGGAATGCTGTGAAAGTGAGGCCTCAACTGCTTTCCATTTCTCTGCCAAGCCGATTAGTTTATGGATTTCAAACGTGTGAGGCATTGATTTTATTTATTTCATTATTCATTCACTGGTCTATTGCACCTGGACTACGCTCAGTCCTGAAATCCAATTTGGGTTTGGAATGAGAAAACAGTTTCATTTGCAGGTGTAGACCTCTGGAAGTGACACAGATACACACATGCACACATATCCATGGAAGCAGAGATTTGTGCACACACAACTTTAATATATGCAACTTAAGACACCTCTGTTATTAGTGTGTTCAAATGAGCAGCCTATAATGCAATAACAAGTGAATAACAGCCAATAAGAACTACAATTTTGTGATTTTCATTAAATTTACCAATTGCTGTCATCTACTATGTTGCTACAATGCCGAGAAACAGCTGGGGCTGAAACAATAATAAGAGTTTATAGCCATGCTAATGGCTCTATGAGGCTGTACTTAGGTGCAGTGTTGCTTTGAGCTAACTGCTAATGTCAGCATGTTAACAGGCTCATAACCAGTGGTGGAAGAAGTACTCACATTGTTTACTTAAGTAAAATTAGCAATACCACAAAGTAAAAATACTCTGTTACAAGTAAAAGTCCTGCATTCAAATTGTTACTTAAGTTAAAGCACAAAAGTATCAGCGTAAAAAATATACTTAAAGTACAAAAAGTAAAAGTACTCCTTATGCAGAATGGCACGGTTCACATTAATATATATCATATTATTGGACTATAAATATTTATGAATTGTTATGTACATCACATTTAATGTTATAGCTGCTAAAGACAGAGATAATGTTAACTACCTTATGTGCTTATACTTTGAAATATTTTACATACTGCTGGGTAGCTTGTGAATTTTCCACTGTGGATCAATAAAGACTGATAATTATACTCTACTTTGTATAATTAATCTCAGTCTGAAAAGAGGAACTAAAGCTGTCAAATAAATGTAGTGAATAAAATGTTCAATATTTTCCTGTAAAATATAATGAACTGGGGAGGCACAGCGACACAGTGGTTGGCACTAAATAGCTCTTCACAACTAAATGGTTCCGGGTTCGAGCCCTGGCCAACCTGGGGCCTTTCTGTGCAGAGTTTGCATGTTCTCCCTGTGCTTGCGTGGGTTCTCTCTGGGTACTCTGGCTTCCTCCCACAGTCCAAAGACATGCAGCTTAGGTTGATTGGCGACTCTAAATTGCCTCTAGGAGTGAGTGAGTGAGTTAGAGTGTGTGTCGTTGTTTGTCTACATGTCAGCCCTGTGACACACTGGTGACCTGTCCATGGTGGACCCAGCCTCTTGCCCATTGTCAGCTGGGATGGACTTCAGCCCCCCTCACCACTTATTCAGGAATACTGTAAGTGGTACAGATAATAGATGGATGGATGTAGTGAAGCTGAAGTATGAAGTAGCAGAAAATGAAAATCCTCAAGTAAAGTACAGATACCTCAAAATTGTACTTAATTGAGAAAATGTATTTAGTTACTTTATGCCTCTGCTCATAACAACAATGCTAACATACCAACGTTAAGCATGTATAGCACTATCACTATCTTAATTTAAGGTGTTTGCATTCTAACATTTGCTAATTAGCGATAAATACAAAGTACAACTGAGCATAATATCTCTAGTTTGGTCATTGGTTTTGCAGGTATTTAGTTATAAAGCAAAGTATTTTACAAATTTCATTTTAGACCAGATGATGGCCATGAAACATTAAGAAATCAAAATAAAAATTAATCTTGAGGGGAAAATAAATGGCGAAGCCACCACAAATCAATCACCTCCTGGTGGCCAGCTGCCATATAGGTAATAAATCCCTCCCCCTTAATGTTATTGGGCGGGACTTGAGTCAAAACAAAAATTCAAACTAGCCTACTTCAAATACATTTTCCCTAAAGGTGATTTTAGTTAGATATTATCACACTGATCTATGTACAGGTGGTAATTTTTCTGATATAATTGTTGATCTATATTTTTCATACATTTGTTTGATTCTCTGGTTTCCACTGCATAGAATCCACTTGCAAAATGGATCACAAAAACAAGGTGGCAGCCCCTGTACTGACAATATTTTGGCTTCACTTTTGCTTAATGGCAGGAAGTGGTGGCTTATTGTCCATTCTTTATATGGAGTCTACGGTGTGAACCTGCAATAATCAAATTGTGAGGACCTGCCTACCCTGTGCTGGTCCCCAACATGTAAATTAATGAGTTTTAGAGTGATGACTTAGGGTAAGGGTTCAAATAAAGCAGGTAGGGTCCAGGAATGTCTCCAGAAAAAGAATGTAAGTCAGCGTAAAGTCCCTTTGAGGAATGATATCAAACATGTTTGTGTGTATGCACAACTAGCTGCCAGAGGCACCCCAGC
>NW_018128042.1:413753-413970 GCF_001952655.1 Monopterus albus
AATCTCTGCAGTCAAATGATTTCACATTCTCTTTTCTCCTTGGCTGCTTTCACTGCCATTTACAAAGAGCCCCAACAGAGGATGGTCATAAAGCACATTCACATACATTACATGCACAAACCCAACTTACACACACATATAAGCCTAGTGTCATGGGCAGGAACACACATACTGCCCCAGTTGTTTTTGAGTTGTGTTAGTGTTGTCATTGTTATTA
>NW_018128042.1:413996-431153 GCF_001952655.1 Monopterus albus
CAGTGTGAGTTTATAAATTCTTATGTTTTTTTAAATACCTTTAGCTGTTTGTTTACAGTTTTTTATTCTTTATGGGATCTCTATGTTACACCACAGCACACACGCATCCAGACACACATGCACACATGGCATCAAAAAGAGGCACCTCTAGCACCGTACCTCTCCTTTGGTTTCATGTTCAAGCCTCAAAGTCAAGTGGTGGAGGCTGTTAATACAGAAGAAGAGTAAGAAGATCAAAATTACCAGAGCAGCCAAGCTGGGGGCTCAAAGCCCTGACGCGCTTCCCCGGCTCTCCCTTTCACTCTTCCTCTCTCATCTGATGCTACATGAAGCCTGAGCCAGGTAACTCCACTTTTTAATGATGCCATTTGCCTAATGCCTTCATACAGTTGTCAATCTATCTCACATTATCCCTCATCTTGCCTTTCTTTCCATATCACCACACTCCTTAAATCTAGCACACCGAAGAATCTTGCCTGAAACATCACTGCAGAGGCCCATTAGGAACATCCTCCAAACTAATTGGGAGATACCATATAAAAGGCAAGAAGGAAACAACAACAAGCAATAACAAAATCAGGAGAGAAGCAGATGTTGATGGGCATATTTTTTATCCTGCTTCTACCCCAGCATCCCCTTTTTTGTTGATCTGGGCAGTTCCACCAGGGCGGGAGGAAGTCAAAGGGGAAGATCTGTTAAACCATAAGTTGACAGACATAGGTTTCTCTCTGTGTGCTGCTTTCTCTTAGTCTGTCTTTTTTGTTGTGCACTTTGTCTATCCTTGTCAATCTCTTCTGTATACTCACTCTGTCTCTTAACCTCTCTCCTTAACTGCTTTGGACATACAGTACTACAGTTCCTCTGCCTACCTCCATTTTTTTATCCACTAATAAGGTGTCTACCCATGCGTCATCATAGCTACTGTATTTTCCACTTGATGCAACAATTAATCCAGTGATGGCATGATAGCCTTCTTTAAAACAGGACAATAATTGGATACCATGCCACATACCATGAACCTCTTTTTGTCACGTCTGCTGCCCTTACCACACCCAGCACCTCGACAGCTGATACAGCAGCCAGCACAGTGACAACCGACACCTCCACCCACTCACGTGCTGGAAGGCATACTCGGCGACAAGGCACACCTGTTCTCAATAACCAGGGCTGTACTTAAGGAGAGCACTGGTGTGTCTTTCTTGCCAGATAGTCTTTTGACATTCTCCTGGGAACTCTGACCTTTGTCCTGTTAACCTGCAAATCCTGCGTACTTACCCGTGCATCTTGCTTCTGAGATACTGGCATGCTTTGACTCAACTTTGACCATGAGTTGCCCCTCCAGCAGTCCAGTTGATACAGTTCGCAGGTTACCTGCTGAGTTCCTGTGCCTCATCCGAAACCCTGAGTTATTACTGATTGATCCTGTGCTCCAGTCCTTTTTCTGGGTCCTCTTTTGCCTTTCCTTAACGGCTAGCTGTAACACTTTTGAAGGATTTTCTACCTGTCTGACAATACATGCATTTATGAGACATGCATCTATATATTGACACACAAGCATGTTGAAGGAATATAAAATGCCATCTGCTATAAAGTCCAAAAAGAAGCAGGTTTATCAACAGCTATTCAAGTGAGCCTTTCCACGTGAACACCTGATTGAGCAGGTACTGTTTGCAGAGCAATGAAGAAACACACCAACTAGCTTCTCTGGATATTTGTGGTAGAATACATTTAGACATACACATACTGTATGTCTGTGCCCAATATGCAAACACACAATGGGAGTGCACAGCTATACACACTCATTCATCTCTACCACGCAAACAACACACACATACACACCTTTCAGCTGTACCACACAAGCAAACACACGTCTCCGGCACACATATCCCAACAGAGGCTTTTATGACAGGGCCAGGTGACATGAAGTCCGCTGGATGAATAGTTTAATAGCCCCAGGCTGGTGAGGGGAAAGGATAGGCCGTAAATAGGATTGAAGTTTAAATGGAATAATGCGACCTGGAAAAGAAATGGGGTGGGGGTAAACCCAAAGGTAACACAGAGGTGACGAGTTTGTGTGGAGAGTGACTGTAGCAATAATAAGACTTTTCTTTTTTTTTATTTTAGATGGATGAAATGAGAAAAGAAAAGGTGTTTATGACAAAAAATATACTGTACTACAATGACACAGTCAGGGTTGCAGGTGAGGAATGCTGTTTAGTTCTAGCAAACAGCAGAAACTAACACATCAGTACCCACAGCTACTTAGAGTACTGTATATTTTTTATGTTTACAGTGGTCGAATTACTTGATAAGTTAGCAGCAAAGAGAAACAGACAAAATAATTGTCCCATGCCTTGCAGCTGATACATTTCAGTAGTTCCATCCATCCATCTTTACCACTTATCCTGAAGAGGGTCGGGGGGGGGGCTGCAGCCAACCCCAGCTGATACTGGGGGAGAGATGGGGTGGGTGAGAGATGGGGTACATCCTGGAAAGGTTGCCAGTCTATCACAGTAGAATGACATGTAGACAAAATGTAATGCTCCACCACACCTATTATACAGTGCTAGCAGCAACCTAAACTTCATGGCATGCAGATATAAGTGATTCCTTAACTTTAGGAACTTTTAAAGCAAGTTCCTTTTTTCATTCATGTACTGAAGAGTGATGTCTCTGCAGAATCAAACTGTGCATTCAGGCTCAAACCTGCACTATGCTCACTCGCCCATACCAGCCAATGTCACCCACTGCTACCAGGTAATAGTTCTGGTGCCCAAGCACCATCAACCAGTCCTCACCTCCATGAAATTAAGCATAAAACATTAATAGAGGCCGATTAGGTCTTAAAATCAGACTAATGTACCATGAAATGCTGCGACCATGCTCTAGCGATCAGAAGCTCTGAGAACCAACCTATTTTATACTGCTGCTTCCTGAAGTCTCTTGGTTTTTAAAACAACACACAAACTGTACATGGAGAGGTTTTCACAGTTTTATGAATGTGACAGCAGGCATCTCAATCTGTCACATCAGAATCAAAATCAGCTTTATTGGCCAGGTGTGTAGGACACGAGGAATTTGACACATCAGAATCAGAATCAGCTTTATTGGCCAGGTGTATAGGACACGAGGAATTTGACTCTGGTACAGTGGCTCTCAATGTGCATGTACATATCCCCATGCAAGGGGCAAGTAAACAATATACCAACATAAGGCTGTGTAGTATAACAAGATAAACAATGTAAACAAGCAATAAACAATGCAAACAGACAAAGGAATGTTCATTAGGAAGCGAGATAAAAATAGAATAAAAATAGAGACCTGTATGAATTTGTATAATCTGTATGAGGTATATTTACAGGTATTGCACTGAGGGTTATTGTCTAATCATACTGTCGTGGGTCAAGTGTTAATCAGAGTGACGGCCCGGGGGAAGAAACTGTCCCTGTGCCTGGTTGTCTTGGTGCACAGTGACCTGTAACGCCGTCTAGAGGGGAGGAGTTCAAACAGATTGTTTCCAGGGTGTGAGGGGTCTGCAGTGATCCTCTCCGCCCTCCTTTTGGCCTGTGAGGGGTACAGGTCCTCCATGGAGGGCAGGCTTGAACCACTGATTTTTCAGCAGTCCTTACTGTCCGCTGGAGTTTGTTCCTGTCCTGGTTGCTGAGCCAAAACCAGACAGTGATGGAGGTTCAGAGAACAGACTCGATGATTCCTCTGTAGAACTGTATCAGCAACTCCTGAGGCAGGTCGAACTTCCTGAGGTGGCGCGGGAAGTACATCCTCTGCTGTGCCTTCTTGATGATGGTTCTGATGTCAGACGTCCACTTCAGGTCCTGGGAGATAGTAGAGCCCAGGAACTTGTAGGACTTTACTGCTGATACAGTGCTGCCAAATATGGTGAGGGGGGGTAAGGTGTGCGTGTGGGTTCTTCCTGAAGTCCACTGTCATCTCCACTGTTTTGAGTGTGTTCAGCTCCAGGTTGTTGCGGCTACACCATAGGACCAGCTGCTCAACCTCCCGTCTGTAGGCTGACTCGTCACCATCTCAGATGAGACCAATGACCTTATTGTAGATCATGAAAGCTTCCTGTTTAGGAGAGACCAGGGTCACATCGTTTGTTTATCCCATTTTAGAATAATTGGAACATAGATGTCCACATATTTAGTGTCATACTGTATGTTTAAGATTAACACAGGAAATAAGCTGGCATCAGTTGTTTTACAAGATATATTTGCAGCATTGCTACACCATTAGAACAGAGTCTGTCTGGGTTAGACGGGGGGAGCATTTTCTGCTTCATATGTAAGAGCTCATGGTGAAATGAATTAGAAAAGACTGTGCTCTGAAGGGGAACAGTTGGACCGAAAAAGGTCAAGGATTATTGATTTAGATGTTTTTATTCGTAAAGTGGATGCTTACTGTGTTTTACTTCAAATAGCAGAGTCTGCCCAATGAAGGGAAGCTGAGCAGGCAACAGCGCTGTCAGACGCATACACCAAATGCACATGTAAATTGACTGCACATCTTCTTGGCACACACACACCCTCTGCAGTAGACAGCAGGGCCCTGTCTCCGATCACAGCGGAGCATGGATCTGCCGAGTGGTGAGAGCAAACGATTTGAGGCATATGTCAAGTCCTTGTGGATTCAAAACAAAGCATTGTCACGAATGCTTTCCCTTGGCCGGGCAGCTTGCTCACTGCTCTGCTGTGCTCTGCATGCAGCAGGCGATACAATCCAAGTTCAAGACAAAACTCATCATCTTCCTCTCAGATCATTCTGTTCTTTGCCCCTACAGACTTCTGTAGACTCCATGTGTTCTGTGCCCATCTGAGCTGCTGTCGTAGATTTGCCTGCAAGGGTAAAGAGGGGGCCGCAACACTCAGGATTGAGTCCGTTCACATTACTCACTGTGGAAGTAGCTGTGTGACGGGATGGGACAAGGGGAGGGAAGGGGAGAAGAAGAGGAGGAAGACCAGAGTGAACCAGCAAAAAAATAAAGTGGTGTGTGTGTGTGTGTACAGTATGTGTGGTGAATAATACATATAGAACTTGCTGATGTACATCCTGTGAACAGGTTCTAAAAGTACACAAGTCTCTGAAGGGGAAATGTTTTCTGATGTAAGTACGATTCTTGACAGTGTTTAATTGAGTAGACTGATGAAACTCTCTTGCATGTATGCTAAATAAGCTGCAACAAGCAGCTTAGCACCAAGATTGAAAACAGCCTGACCATAACAAAAATCATTGCCTGATACCTTAAAGTTATCTAATTAGCATTTTATATCCCTATCTGACCTGTATTAAAGCCAAAGCGTAAAAACAACACATGGTGAACTTACAAATGCTATTGTCACCGTTTCCTATTGCCACATTATTTTCCACGAGAGTATTATTAAACTTCTCCTTCAAATCTCAGCAAGAAAGTGAATAAGCCTCATTTCCCAAAATGTCATACTGTTTAAGGCTTTCTGCTCTTAGAGTAATAATGAATTCATATCCATTATTTTATGTATCTGCATTTAAAAAAACTAATAATATATTCAGTTAGTTTTCAAATAAACTAAAAGGAGATGCATTCATAAACACGATGGGATACATAATGTGGTAAAACAATATATTTGGGGATAAAAATACAATTATTGTGCAGTTAGTGGCTATCAAAGATATTATGAATAAAGAGATGCAGGCTCCACTAATAGCATCATAATGACAGTGAGCTGCTTAAATTAAAAAGACCTCTTTATAGAAGGAATTAAATAATCCAGAATTGCAGTATCACAATAGTTTTATGTGCAATTCAATTGAAAACTTGTTGAATGTTCAGTGCCACGTGATATGAGTTTCTCCATTACATAGAATCAAGTACTGTATTTCCAGTCCTGTCCCTTTTTTGATTTATCAGACATGATGTTAGAGCTTAGTTGATGAACCTTTAATACAGCCTAGGCATATAAGCATTTTTCCTACATAAAACCAAATATATTAGTCTTTATTATTTCCTTTATGAATACAAATACATCTAAGTAACTTTTTTCTTATCTGTCATTCCATTTTTCATTGATATGAACAGTTAACAATAAAATTTTGTATCTAAGGTGCGTGTACTGTACATAGTTATAAAAAATAGCTGTCACAATTCTTTTCTTTATTTGTATTTACATTTTAATAAACTAAAAAACTAACAGTGGTCTTATTCTAGGACTGAACAAAATGTAAATAACACTTAAAAATGAAAATATACAGGAAAGGGATCCTGTTGTGACCATTCCTCATTTCCCTCTTTCGCTCAAAATATGATGGATGTGTTTTTCCTTCCACCCCACAGGGAGACGTATAATGTGTTAAATAGGAATGGTTGCGTTCCATATAGACCTCTTCTTAAAATCCTGGAAATCACAGCAGGCAAAAAGGATTCACTCAGTAAGGACTTGTCGCTCCCCTAACCAATATGGCCACACAGCCTTTCTATGTTTATTTATCAGTCTATGGTTTCCAGCAGGCTTTTAAATGAGCTTCAAGTATGTATGTGTATCAGTGAGCTGTATAAATGCTTGAGCCCACGACACACACAAACATGTGTACAGACATTTTGTCCACCATCCCAATCCAAGTCACACATACCCCCTCTCTGAACATGCTGCTAATGGTATTCTTGTTCCTTGGTCTTTAGTATGTAAAACTGATATGATAGATGATCATAGGAGGCACAGAGCAGGGTGAAACACAGAGGTGGTGGCAACACACTATGTCTGGTTCACAACAGAGTCGACCCAAGGCCCCGGCTAACGACTCCTTGCCAAGTAAATGATGATAAACATGAGCTCTTCTTCCACCAGTGAGTGCGCATTACCTAATGATGTTCAATGGCAGTGGTGAGCAGTAAAGACAACAAATATATTATACCAATGCATCTTAAATGGGAATCCCTAAGGAAACCCATCTGAATTGTAAATTCATGCACAGGCCTCATTTTTCATATGCGGCAAGGGTAAAATTCCAAACAACTGTGTACTTAATGTGCAATATTTTTTGCATTTTTACATCTTTATGGGCACTTACTAGGGTGTGTATGTATTTATTTATATGAAATGTGCAGCACTTACCCACTGTCAGAAATGGACTGTTTAGATTGATGTTTTTATGCAGAAGTATGCCACAGGTCAAACAGTTTGTATCCATGCAGTCAGACAAAAACAGAGATATTGAAATGTCATACTTATTTGTAATGAATAAATCTTAATATATTGAAGCAATACAAGTATTACACTCTAAATCTTCCACTAAGGAACTTTGTTCATTCATGGCTGCAGTTCCAATGGGACAATAAATTCTTCTTTATTATGTTTACATTTTAACATCTAACTTCCGTTTGTGTCATACTTTTCCAGCTCATCGGCCTTAGAATCAAACGTTTAGTCTGGATCTATTACACTGTATTTTGGAGATTGTAAAGTGAACTTGTACTTTCAGGTGCCCACAAAGGCTCTTTATATACAGGGGCTAGTAATTAGACAGAACTAGAGATGTCCTTTAGCCTTATTATGAAAGAATAGCTGGCATTAGGTCGGTTACTTGGAAATCTAGCTGCCTTTGAGAGGCACAAATTGCAAGAGATGGCAGGCCAGGCAGCAAATGAATGCTGGCTGGACTTAAAATGATTCTGAGATGGATGCCTGGCAGCCGCTTTGCTGCTGAGACAAGGAAAGTCTCTTGGATCGGAAGGAGTGGGAAGGTAGAGAAACAAAAACAAAAGCATCCCAAAAGTGGAACATGATCTGATAAGCCTCGAAAAGACTCAGGCCTAGTGACATCTGTGCCAAGGACCTTTCAGCAGCTCCAGTTTAAGCTCCCTGGACCAGAAGGTCCCCTGGGGAAGCCTGAATGGAGCATATGCATGCAAACAGACCACACACACACACACACACACACAGCACACCTTCTTGGTGTACTGTATACATGTGTCAGAACATACCAGAGAAAACAATGAACCTAGACTCGTGTAACTCTCAGCATTTAGGCTATGGATATTTTTTTAAATACATGTTTTTTTTAGGTATTTTCCACAAGTCTCACACAGAAACTAAAACCAAAAGTTAATCTCATGTATGCAGCGTAATGTTTTTGAAAACAGATGCTGGTTTAGCTTATCCGCCTGTGCTGTAGACCTCCATTGTTGTCTCAAAAACTATTAAAAAACATCCCAGACAGCATGATTCTGCTCTGTTAACACAATTCTGCTAGCTTCTTGCACTATGTGTGTTGCAAAAAAAGAAGCAAAACATAAATCATGCACATGTGCAGTTGACTCTTTCTTACATCAGAGACTGTAAAAAAATTTTACCTTTTGTTGCTCTTTTTTTAAATCAGATACACCCCATGTTTTATGTGAGGAGGAAACCTGTCACCCAGGGCAGCAGTATAGCTCACTGGTGTGCTTGTAATAGTTTTTAGACAACAATGGAGGTGTACAGCACAGATGAATAGGCTAAAGCAGGGTGTGGATTCATTGACATTACAGTGAATAAATGAAATTCAATGTTGGTTTTAGTGTCAGTATGGGATTTGTAGAACATAACCAAAAAATAGAAAATCACTGGCATTATTTTTTAAAGTTAAAATGTATATAATAAATGTAAGAAGACATTTTTATGTGTTTAGTTCTAAACATTTACAGGTTCATACAGAATGGTTTTATATTAGTACAACACATTTATGATACTGCAGCACCTGAAATAATTTCCCCTGAGCTTCTTTCCTCTGTAAGTATAGTCAGACAGACCACAGAGTAGCTGAACTCTGATCATTCACAAGCCGATGCAGATCTTCAGTCACTAACCTCAGAGTGAGTTAAAGGAGAGAAAAGGAGACAGAGAGAAGAAGAAAAATGGTCTGAATCTCTTTGGGCTCTCCCATATTCACAGCATTGTAGGGACTGTGGATAAAAGCGTCCAACAAAGGGCATGTACATCTGCTCTGTGAGTCAAATTTAAGAGAGACTGAACCTGTTCTATTTCTGAAAATGTGAACTGTGGGTTGTCTGGGTGGGTGTAACACTGAGAGTCCCTAATGGGGAGGTTTAAGTGCATCTTATACACACACACACATTGCCTCATGGCTTAGCAGTCAAACTGTGAAAAATAGCTTGGTAAATTTACAGAAAAGTGCTTGAAGACCTGTGTACTAACAAGACAAATGAAGCTGAAATCACCAGCTTTCTTTACAAATGTCACAATTAATTTATTAAACGTATCTTGATGGTTTTTATAAAGGTGATGATATGACAATGTTGTTTCTGCTGCTAACAGTGACTAAAAACAATCAGTTATTGCAGGTATAACCGACAGATATGAGAGACATCAGTCTTCTCATCTAATGCTCAGCAAGAAAGTGAATATGTGAATTTCTCAAAATGTCAAACCACTTCTTTAAGAAGCTAAAATTTACAAACACTGGTACAGTCCTGGGGGCAGCATGGTGGTTAGCGCTGTTGCCTCACAGCAAGAAGATTCCGGGTTTGAGCCCCGGCTGACCCGGGGCCTTTCTGTGCGGAGTTTGCATGTTCTCCCCGTGCTTGCATGGGTTCTCTCTCTCCCACAGTCCAAAGACATACAGCATAGGTTGATTGGTGTCTCTAAATTGCCCGTAGGAGTGATTGTGTGTGTGAGTAGTTGTTTGTCTGTGTGTTAGCCCTGTGATGGACTGGCGACCTGTCCAGGGTGTACCCCGCCTCTCACCCGCAGCTGGCTGGGATTGGCTCCCGCCCCCCGTGACCCTGATTGGGACTATGCGGTTTAGAAAATGGATGGATGATCCTTTAAATTCATTGAAACAAAGTAATACCACTTCTGTCTGAAATCATTGCACAATGTCATTGCATTTCCTTAAAAAATATGATATATAAATAAATATACACTCATTTACTCCTCAGTCTTTGACATTGCATGTGTGTTTCAGCACTAACAAACATGTGCAAATAAAGGGGAACTGGTTCGTCTTTGTAGATTCAACATTACTGAAGCACTAATGAGGCTTTCAGCCACCTTGAAATATCATATAAGTGTTGAAACACATGCACATGCAAACCTGATTTTCACGATTCTTTTAGCTGAAGCTGTCAAACCATGACCAAGGGGCTAGCTGTGAGCCTGTCACTAGGGTGGACGTTAGCTGTCACACACACACACACACACAGACTGATGCAAAGGGATAATGTCCTATTGCTTTATATCTGCAGGCTGCACACCAACAGATCTAACAAAGACCTCTACAAAAAACAAAAACAGGTCTGAATCTTTCTTTCACTGAAATCTTTGTAACTTGGAAGGAATGTGCGGGGCAAAGAAACTGTCCTTTAGAGCAAAACGTCACATTCAGGAATTGTGCATATGGGTTTCTGTAAGTAGCTACCACATGCGGGATGTGTTTGGACTGTGTAAAACTATGAATGTCCTCTTGTAAAAAAAAAACAAGAGTCTATATGTTGCTTGTAGCAGCAGTTTATTACAACTAACAGTAAAATGTTATACTGTAGTTAGGTGACCTGTAGCAACTGTAGTGATTATGACACAAGCAAAGGATTGCTTGACACAAGCAGTGAATATTTGTTATTATCCATGTCAAGATGTAACATGAAATAAACGATTCCTAAGTCAGAGGTCTCTTTATTCAAAGATGCATTTAATAAAACAAATAAAAAACATCATGTGAAAGGTAAACAAAGGGTTAATGAGAAGACCCCCCACCCACCCCCATGATTACCAGTTTCCATGCCATCATTGACTCCCTTAACCACCTGAAACATCGCCAGATGTTATCATGCTGCTCCATCTTTTTATATTTTCTTTCTTATTTGC
Source organism: Monopterus albus (assembly GCF_001952655.1). Classification (NCBI taxonomy): domain Eukaryota; kingdom Metazoa; phylum Chordata; class Actinopteri; order Synbranchiformes; family Synbranchidae; genus Monopterus; species Monopterus albus. Next base: position 424,853 of record NW_018128042.1, read on the forward strand.
ATCTCACTTTCTTCCTTCTTATTTGGATGGCACCAGACCATGGTTGCCTCGACCCCTTTTGCCCATCCCCCCAGGCCCCAGGGTTTCTTCTCTATAGACCTCCATGGCCCCATCCCACCAGTCAGCCAGCAGACTTGTGTCCATTCATCTGTCTCCATGCCCAGCTCATTTGGCTGCTCAGTAGGACTATGCTGATTCTTCATTGCTCGTGAGCGCTTCTTGTCAGACCCATGCGGTGGGCTTAATTAGTTGGTAGGTTTTTGGAAGTGCCTGGTGGCTCTTGGGGCAACCTGACATACGCTATAGCTGGGGTTAAGAGGTGGCCAGCAGGGCCTGAGAGGTGGTCTGTTCAATCCCCTCAAGCAAAGCCAAATGGGAGTAGACTAGACTGATTTGGGGAGTAGGAATATTCCATATTGGATAATGAAAGACAGTGGTGTCAAAACAGTTTCCTCTTGTTGGTTCAACATTGTACTATAGAGAAGGAGAGAAAGGGGGAATGAGGAATTGGAAGTAATTGAAGTAGAAAAGAGATGATTGGGTTCAAAAAGAGAAGAAGAAGGGAGGAGGAGGAGGAGGCAGGAAATGAAGACTCAAACAATTAGGGCACTTCAGTAAAATGATTTGTGTAAGGGGTCTCTGGGCATTGGCATGATTTGTCTACCTTTCCTCACCATTCTGAGTTTTTAACCTGTTTTACTATCACTAGGTGGTGTTCATAAACAAGCACTCTTCATTTGTGAATGCCACTCCATGTGCCTGTGCACGTGTTGCCAGGAGATGTTGGTGTGTGTGAACACCATTCTGTACAGTGACAAAACCACAAGCGTGTGTCTGTTTATGCCACTGACATTGGTAAAATGTCAGAAAATGAAATGTTTTGTTTTTTAACACACCTTTAGTAATCGACACACCATCTCTCAGGAAAAATATCATAACAAATAGTAAGGCTGCTTCCGTTGATGTTGTTCATATAGACACCAAGAAATAAACGGCAGTCTGCATCCCGGCCCCCAGAACTCCCTCTGTTGGCACAAGTGGGCAGGCACATGGAGTGGCATTCACAAACATGCAGCGGCGTTAAAACAGGTATAAAACACAGAATGATGGGGAAAACCAGACAAATTCTTACCCATCTAGCTTTTGATAGCAGCATGCATGTTCATACATCTTCATGAGAATCTGTATGAAATGTTTGCATTACAAGAAATGGGTATTACAAGGCTTCCCCTGCTGTTGCTCCCATTTCCATCTTATCAGATCACTTTACATCTGAATGAGACACCCCCACATGCCCAGATAACCAACCACAGCCAATCACAGACTTTAGTAGTCCATGACAGTGTCTAAGGGCATTGTAAGTATGTGCTATACATTATAAAGCCTCTGAGCTTTGCTAAATGATTAGATACACATGCTTACACAGGCAAACAGACTTCCTCCTTTGTCTCACCCAGTCAGAACTGTGTTTGTCTTCCCCGTGACAGGGCCCAGGGTAACAACAATAGTGAGGTAAATTAAAAAGATGAACGTGTGCGCTCTGGCTCACTTGGTACCTTCCTCATCTCCCACCATTCATGTGGCTTAAGGTGTGTTTGTTCATGCACTGAGGTTGGCCAATTAGCCCTCTCTATCTCCATCTCTGTATCTGCTACCATCTTCTTCTTATTTCTTTTTCCTCTGTTCTCTCATTGCCTGTAGGCAGGTGATTAGTAGAGATCGGTTCTTCCTTCTGTTCCAGAGATTTGAAATGAAAGATGACTGTAGCTATCAACTTATAAGTGATTCCTTCATGCTGGAAACAAGGGGTGGCCATTTGTATGGGACTTTGTGTATTGGTGACGTAATGATGTCATACGAGATGCTGTAGAGTTAAGGTGCCCATTGTCCTTTTGAGTTACAACATGATAGACTAAGCAATTGCAGTAACCTGCAGTAGTTTACTTTTCAGGTGAGTCTTTGTTATTGTGTTGCCAAATCAGTACATACGCACACCCAACCATGCCCAGGGCATTTTTCTATTTCATTCCTAGACTTTACTCATCCCTAACACTCTCTCTTCTCAAATCTTCTTTTTTGCACTGTGTAAAAGTTTGGTTCTTCAGATGTTTAAAGATAAAAGAGTTGATAGTGAGCTTTAAAGAGACTGGGTAGATTTTACCTAAGGAATAAAAAAGATTTCTCCCACCTCAGCTTTGGAAGCTGCAGCTACAGTATGAGAAGGACATGCAAACACCATGCTGGCAAGGTGAGGATTGATTTGAAGGGAATGTCTCCCTTTCAAGCTTTCTTCCACAAACACACACACACACACACACACACAGACTGGCTCACCTCACACACACACTTCCAGTAATCATTCAGGGGAGACGTGCAGGTGGCTCAGGAGAAGAGGCAAAGAGGGAGAGACAAAAACCTGAATTAAATGAGAGAGAATGACCTCGGGCACTACTATATGGTGTTGGGGTTTGACAGCAGCCTGTCCCCTGGACTGACTAATTGGGCTCATTTGGCAGCAAGGGAAGAAAAACAGTCTCAAAGGCCTTAAGTGGCTACTCTTTTCATCATCTCTCTTGCCTCATCTGAATCCACTCTCTCCAACTCTCCTTTCTTTTCCTGCTCACTGGCTCATTCACTCAATTTCTATTTCACTTTCTTTGAATTTTACTTTAATAACCACCCTTCATCTTCCAATCAAGGAATAGCTGAGCCATTTGAAGTTAGTTGTCTGTCAAAGCTCACAGAGATACAGTACTATATATGCAAACACTACTCACAGGCACATTAGAGTAGGCTTGCAGTAAGAATATGCTGCATGCAGTATATTGTTCTTCAAACTTTGTTTATTTATCCTCCTCTGGTTTTTGTTTTGTTTTGTTGGTTTATTTTTTTCTCCAGAACAAAGCTGCCAGCATGCCCTGTAAGCTTGGTGTTGAGTGAAAAATTAGCATGGCCAAGCTATCTAGTGAAACATGATATAATAAAAAAATGTATAAAAAAATAAAAATAAATAAATACACTCAGATATAAACACACCCTCCTGGAAAGCAACACTTTGCCAAGGAGAAGATAATCTGCTTTGTGAAACTTCCTCAAGGCAGTGCAAAGACTATTCTCCTCCAATATCAATAAAACATACAAGCAGTACATTACACAGCCATGTTTGGTAGCGGTGGTGCTCAAAATTTAATGCATTACGGCTCCTCTTCTGGGTTTTGATACGGAGGATTCATATTATTTTGCTCCTCATGCTGGAGATGAATGATAGTCAATGTGACATGTTTCAAGAACACTCCTCTTGCCTTCCCTCTTTGTCCTCAGCCCTTGGCACTGGCAGACTCACTGGTCATCTGCACCAGTGGGATAACGGGAAGAAGGGTGAGTTTGAGACGCAACATATGTTATTCGCTTTTCCAATAGTGTGATGCCTCGCAGGGAAATTTGTGCTATCGCATTATGACACCGAAAATGAAAGAGGCTCCATTGTGCCCCAAGATGGAGTATGGACAGCCAGAAATAATATCTAGAATCTAGACATTGGGGGTTGGTGACAGCCGGACTGCATGAAGACATCACAAACAATATATCTGTCTTCAACTTCAAAAACAATCAGGCTGCAGATAGAGAACGATAAAAAAAAAATAGCACTTGCAGAAATGTATGTGTGGCTGGAGTCAAGAAGGGATGGGGATAAAATTACATATTCAGTTCTTTTGTTCTTCTTTGCTCTTCTGATATCTGTCATGCTGAATTTGTACATGGATGAAATAAAAAAATTACATATCAATATGAGGAGGAGAATAATAGATCATGTAAGGTTTAGAGATGGGGTGGAAAATGCCTCAAGCATATATTCCCAGCCCCAGCCAGTCACAGTGTCTAGCAGATTGTCACTATTTGCTATTCTTAGTCGCCACTTCTCTTAAAGACCAAGGAAGATTAGCCCACTTAACAAACAGACATGGCTATGGCTGAAGAACTAATTACTACATTTAAAGTATTAATTAAAAGCACATTCCATATACCAAACAAACATAATTAAATATGTCACTAAATACATCAAGCAAATATTGTCATGTCCATTGTCTCTTAATTCTTGCCTTGATGACCAAAAAAAGTACCATTACAGACCTGAAAAAACATGGCAGTGTGCCTGTACATGTGTTTATATATGTGTGTAATCACAGAGATATGACATATACTGTATGTATTACATTCAGGAATGTTTTAGGATTGTCACTTATAATCACCCATATTGCTAAAACATGGGGGGTGTCATATATACATACAGTATATATGTATAACATAATATTATTCATGCTAACAATACCAACCACCAAGGCATGTAATCAAATTTAAGCAGGTGGCCTTCCCATTCCTCAGCCCAAAGCCCAAGCAGGCCTCCTTGGTACAAAACATGATCGGCAGTTGAGAGTGGATCTGGGGAAACAACTCAGATTCCCCAAGAACACTGTGGAAACCAACCTGAGACCTGGCATCATGTTAAGCTCAGAAACCACAAAGCAAGAGACTTTGCTGGAGTTCACTCTGCCTTGGGAGGAATGGATGGAGGAAGCTAGAGAGTGGAAGGGGGGAAATATATTGACCTAGTGGAAAAATGCCACAGGCGGTGGTGGGCACGGTGTATGGCCATAGAAGTGGGAGGGAGAGGTTTTGCAGAGAAATTGCTGTGCAAGGCCTACACCCTCCTGGGAATCACTGGTGCATGCAAAAGACAAGCCATCAGGAGAGCCTCAGAAGCTGCGGAAAAGGCCTCAAGGTGACTGTGAATGACGAGGGACAAGCCGTGGTCTAATGCTGCTTGGACACAGGTTGGGAAGTGATCGCTCCCAGTCAGGTCACCTGGTAAAAGGGTCTGAAGTTGAAAGACCTGAAACCCCAGATGAGTGCAGATACTCTCACTGATTATGTATTCAAGTACATCAGTAAATGTATGTAAATACAATGAAACTCCTGTAATGTGCATGTAAGCTCATAGTAACTGTAACGGCCACCTTTAGAAGTTATCAGTGGCCAGTACCAGCTGATATCAGGTCCACAGGTGTGGGTTACTGAGGCCATAGTCCAGCGTCTAGTCAGCTAAGGCCATTATCATGAGGCAGATCTTTGTCATCGTTGTTATAATAAACAAAGATTATACCAGGTTTAAACACTAAAGCAACTTGGTTAACCATGGTTTGGCCTAAATAACAATTTACTAAACAACACTGTCTATTGAAACTGGGACCATACATTCTGTGTTTTGTCATTCTGTCCAACCACCTTGACAAATACTGTCCTTGTTTGCTGCTGTAACTTACATGTGTTAGGTATCAAGATAGATGCAAGAGAAAATAAATAACTAGAAAAGTGGATTTAGATGGTCTTCAGAGACTTTCTAGCCCAACACTGAAATAACATGTTTATTCACTTGTAGTACTTGCAGGATAAAAGGTCTGGCAGGACAGAAAGGCCTGGCTCTCTGAGAGGCTCCACAACAGAGATGCACACACATAAACAGATCAACGACAGCAGAGGGCCAGGGTCAGATCTGCAGGGTCAGTCAGTCCTCTGTAACAGTGCTGTACTGCCAAAATCCTTTACTTTGTGTCATATCTCTGAATTTAGAAGAGTCAAAGAAATAGCAGAGGAAGAGAAGAGATAGTGAAAAGGAGAACTAAAGAGAGAACGAACAGAGTGAAAGGAACTGAGAACAAATACAGACTGGCAACAGTCTGTATCCAGCTTACAGAAAAAGACTGAAACAAACAAACCCTGTCACCAAACAAATTAAACTCTGGACCCCAGAGGCTGAAGGCATCCTGCAGGACAGTTTCACCCAGACAGACTGGGATGTGTTTAAAGCTGCAGCCACCTCAGAGGACTTTTCAGTCAGCATACAGGATTATGCAGAGTATGTGACCGGATACATTAATACCTGTATTGACAACATTGTTCCCACCATACAAGTGAGGAGGTTCCCCTACCAGAAGCCCTGGTTAAACAGTCAGGTACGCCACATGCTGCGTGCCCGCTCTCATGCATTCAGATCAGGCGATGAGACGGAGTACAAAGCTGCGAAGTACAGACTGAGGAAAGCCATCACAGCGGCCAAGCGGCAGTAGAGAGAAAAGCTGAATGGCTTCTATTCTACTGCTGACTCCGGACAGATGTGGCAAGGCCTGCAGCACATCACAGACTACAGGACCACCACCAGTATCATCAGCTCCACAGACAGCCTGCCGGATGACCTCAACACCTTCTACACCCGCTTCATTGGATGCCCAACCGCCCTGAAAAG
>NW_018128042.1:432307-470947 GCF_001952655.1 Monopterus albus
AAATGCAGGACCACTAGACTGAAAAACTCTTTCTTTCCCTCTGCCATCAGACTCCTAAACAGCTGAGGAGTATATTACCAGGAAATACATGTTGTACTGTTTAAATTCTCAGTTTGCACATGCATAATGCTGCACATGCTGCTCCCATGCAGCATACCATCTCTAATATATTCTTATATATTTTTATTACATTGCTGCATTTGTTGCTGACTTACTGCCCTCAGATTTTGTGTTACTTATTTATCTACTTTATATTTCACTTGTATTTTTGTGGCATTCATGTGGACGGCAAAGTAAGAATTTCATTGTAAAGGGAAACACATTTCCTAACTGTGCATATGACAAATAAACACTTTGACTTTGACTTGTGTGATAGTGAACTTGTGGTGGCATCGCTTTATCACATTAACATTAGATTACCTACTCTATGTTGCTTTCTTATTCACAACCAATCACTGACACATTTTAAATAATATATTTTGCAAATTTGTAAACAATTTATAATGTCTTATGATGACAAAAAATATTTTTTAACTGTTCAAGTGTTCTTTAACTGGGTCACACATAAAGTATAGGGTATCAGAGAATGGTATGTGATATGGTTCTCTTACAATGGCCCTGACTGAATTTGGCTCCTGTAAAACAAATCTATCAGTATGACTGTATTGTGCTGAAAAGTTAAACGTGGGAAAATTAGGAGGAACAAATGGCTGCAGCTCCTCAACACAACATCATAATGTCAGGAGAGGAAAGGGTGTGGAGAAGTAACAAGTCATTTGAGGGATCAGTGCTGTAAAGACTGTTGCACATTTGACACTAGCATAAATAAAAGTCACACATTAAGTGCACAGATACCAAGATACATATGGGGTGACACACCTCGTCTCCACCTTAACCATCCACCCAATCTACAGCAACACCATTCCTACCTCTGCACTGTGAAATCACTCAGGTATAATAACCTGGAATGTGTAAAGGCATGGCAGGCCTCCTGAACCTAAGACCACTGGCAACACATAGACACACACACACACACACTTGTACACAGTCAGGACTGCAGCTGGTCTGATGCAGGCAGGTCTAGGTCACTCCCTTGCCTGTCTTTGCAGAGACAAAGAGGACAAATGTGATTGGCCGTGACAGATCCTTGACAAGTAATTGCTCTAATCGCTTGATGGCTTACGAATGAACCCCCAGCACCATCCACATCTCCCCCCACTCCCCTGCCACTTGCTTGTCAGTGTGCTAACAACACCGGGGTGTGGGCGGATCGAGTGGAACAGGGGTAGCTCCTCTGAGATGTCCTGCGATTATCGAGGCTTCAGTGTTGACATATATACACAAACGTCCACAGTAAACGTGATCTCTTGGGGTATGGTGCTGAGAGTATTCTCCACTTTTTCACCTTCTGTCCTCTCATGTCACTCTCTTTCCTTCTTTTTATATCTTTATTATTTCCCTTTCTGTTTTCTTCTCTTGCAGTCTACATTTCAATTCGTACTGTTTTCCTCTGTGATGATCAGTGTCTCTTGTTCTTTGTGGCCAGGATAAGATACTCTGGATTATACAAAGTTTTATTTGCAATACTAGTTATCCTTCTCTTTTATATGGGTATTTTCAATGGAGCAGCAAGACGCATGAATTAAGATAGAAACAGTGAGAGAGAGAAAAAAATAAAAATATTCAGTAGTGACTATACCAGACTTTGGCCAGGAGAGGAGAGTTAGAGATGCACCAAGAGGAGGTGGGGTAATGTTGATGGATAATCTAGATACCCAACAATCCCCCAGATCCAATGACAGCTGCCCCCATACCTCCTTACATCCTCTTGCCCACCCATACCCACCCTCCCTGTTATAAGGGCCAGTGGGTGTGCAATCGTCCTTCCGCATCCCCACAGCTCCACTGAGCTGCTACTCAACCGTTGCAGAGGAGACAAAAGAGAAGAAGTAGTAGGAGAGGAGCAATAGGTAGGCCTCCCCCTGTCAGCTCCACTCAGGTATCACTGCATTTATGGCCCTTAATTATATGTGGTTTGTCAGACTGGTAGAAAATCCGGCCAGTGAATAAGGGAGAGAAAGCCTGAGCTGAGCAAGAGTAGTTAGTGAGATTGGTGAGCTTGGACGAGACAAAGATGACAGGCAGGCTACTCGTTCTGCTATGGCGACAACTCCTCAAATCGTAACCCACCCCCCACTCCAGTGCCATTCTCCCCAGCTTGAGTGGGCCAAATGGCTGAGAAGGTGAAGTGGAGGGTCCCTGCTCCAACACGCTGGGTAATGACGGGACTGTCTGTCTCGGAAAGTCACCATTTGCCTTCACATCAAAAGCAGCCAGCAAAAGAAATTGATATAATGCATCCCCATTTCATTTTTTCCCGAGATGATCTGTGAGTACTTAGTCACGGACACTGAACACATAGTCTGGTTGTCTTCAGACATGTTGCGTTGGGTAATACATTATATTTTTCTGGTTTGTTATTGTTTGATTGTTTGTAAAACACATTGAGGTTACCATTATTATTGTTTGTTACTCTGAGCCTCATATAGGATACGGGCAAAACTGGCATCCACAGTTGTCACTTCCAAATAAGGAATCATTACCCCGACACAAAATTTTGGCCAGTCCTATGAACAAGCATATAAAAAGCTGGTTTAGAAGAATGAGCCTGATTTATTGAAGGCAGCAAAACCAACAGGCCTCCATACAGTTGCTGAAATGACCCTGATAGAGTCAGATGAAACTTGTTACATTCCACTGTAACAAGTGGTGTGTCACACAGAGGGCTATAGGATAGACGACATGGGTGGACGTGGTCTCTTTTACTCACCATGCCCATATCTATCTATCTATCTATCTATCTATCTATCTATCTATCTGCTGGAAATGTTCATGTCAAGTCAGCCAGGAAAACTTTGGTATATTAAAGATAAATGCCGAATCAATGTCATACTAAAGCCAGTGATCTAACAACATTTCACTCTTGGCTATTATATAACAATGACTCCCTCTCTGTATGAAAAGCCTTAGAGTGCTATTTGTTCTGAAATCTGAAAACAGAGCAGTGACTTTCTAAGGAGAGTAAATTTCTCTTGTGGTGTGTCTCTCCCTCTTTTACTTCCCTTTATTGCTGGTGTTAGTCTCCTTAGTTTGGTAGCAGTCCCTGTAAAGCCCTCAGCATGTTGGCACTTCAAATGTATCCCAGAACAAATCAAGACTGCTCAAGATTAACGGTGGCAAGTTATTCATGAAGCCAAGGTCTTGGCCGAGAATAGAACAGAGTGGCCTGGGCAACATGTCACAAAGCATCAGGGGTAAAAAAAAAAAAAAAACTTGCACACATACACACACACACACACGCAAACACAAGCTCATTGCTCTGGTAATCCTGATGCCACACGGTTACCATTTAAACTGAGTGTTTTGGTTATTCAGTAAATACACACTATGCACACTATTTTACTACCAACAACACCAAATATAGTTATACTAACGTTTTCTACAGCCATTACATCTGTTCACTTATTGCCAATCCCTGTTTATGTAATCAATAAACCAGTGCAGTTTGGGATGGTGTGGGACATGAGCAACTTGATTACTGGCTGCTGACTGGCTGACTTGGGCATATGTGGGAACAACAGCCCCAGTAATGTAGTCAAAGCGTGGGGAGCTTGAAGGGAGTATCTGTTTAGCAGTGACCAGCCGTGGCCTGCACTGATTCCGTTGTAATAGGCTTTGGGCTCAGCTCCCATCGGAGAGTTTGGTTGACAATCTGACAAAGTTATCTCAAGATAAATGGGTTATGGGTCAGAGGCGGCAGGAGGTGAGAGAGAGGGAGAGAGAGAGCGACTTGACTTTTCTGTCAGTGATGTTTTGATGGAGGATGTGTATACCCGCAAGCACCAGTGCTAGCAGTTAGCCCCAGGAAGATGGGATGATTGTCTTTGGCTGTATCTGCACCAGAGCACTACTGTGTGTGTGTGTGTGTGTGTCTCTGTCTCTATTAGTAAATCTGATAGCTTTATTAAGAGGGAGATTTGCAAAGACAGAACACAGTGCATGTGAAGCACCACCAGCAAGCATGGAGAAACCCGAGGCAAAGGTCGCAAGTTCAACATTTTAGATAGACAGCATTGATAAGCCCAAACAAACGAATGTTTGGTAGCAGCCTACAGTATATCAGAAGTCATTTAACTAATAACTGGGCCTGTCTCTCACTTACATATGCACAAAAAATGCACTCACACTCATAAACAAATGCACAAACCCAAGCTCACACACAAACAAGCATAAAAGTTCTCCCTTCTCTATCACGCACACATGTACAGGAGAATACCTATCACCAAGCCAGGCCTCTTTTTACCCTTTAATTCCCCAGATAAACAGACTTTTCTCTGATCCTGTCAGTCCATAATATCTCTAACATCAGTCCGCTACTGTGGAACAAATTAAGCCCCTAAATGTCAAAATTGCTGCACTTTATTAAGTTAATTAGAAGCTGAGTGAACATGGAGGCTGGGACAGGACAAAAAACACAGACAGACAGAATGACAAACACTAAGGAGCACTGACAGCCACTGTAGAGTAAACAAAACAATGTACAGCAGGTTATCACGCAGAAATATACTATAGTGTATATGTGTATTGACTTTTACTGTGCACTCGCACATTATATATGTATGTAAAGTTGTATATAGGTATTGTTTGTTAAATGAAGCAGACCATCATATACACACTAACTGTACAAACATTACATAATATAACTCATTACTTTATTACATACAGTGCGCTGAAATTAGATGCTATAGATCTGTGCACCTGTATGTCTGTCATTACTGTAAATCAGAACTTTTGTCAACTGCGGATGCACATATGTCGCTTCATCAGTCAATAAGTGTTAAGATTGAAGGAGCATTTACAAGTTTTTAAAATTCCTGACCTTAAATCTCTTTGTCACCACCATCATGAGACATTACATAACATTATCTAGCTTTACTTTTTTACTTTTATATCTTTAGCCTAAAGCTTGTGTTTACTATAAACAATTGTGTCAAGTAGTATCTTAAAAGAGTAATACAAGATGAAAATCTGGTAACCTTGAGTTTAGATATTTACTTCCTCACTGTTTCGGGTCCAACAGGCCCCAGTGCTATATATTAAAAAATACAAACAAAATAATAATAATTACAAAAATATGTTATGTTTTCATTTTTAAATACACTTTATTCAATTTGACCATATTAAAATTGAATATGTATATTAACTATTGAAGCAGTCACCCTTCTCGTTGCCACATACTGAGCTAGGAACTGTGAAATACAGTGGCCAAATACAGAAATGACCATGAAGCTTTATACCAAATATGGAAATATGAAATGCTTTATATGTTGTTCGACATATGGCTACAGATATATATTCCTTCCATTTGTTGAAAATGTTATGAAAAAGAATTGTACACTATGCCGTCTTACATAAAGACATTACTTATATCAGACCTCTTATAAGCAAACTGTCATAAAACTCCACCAACAGAAATCCAAATTGATTAATTTGGGATTATTGATGGCTAGTGCTAGTTAAAAAGTACTATCAACACCAGTCAAAGATATAGAGTACCGGTATATGAAATGTTTTGCATTTAACCATGTTTCACAGCTGTGTTTTTTGGTGACATCAAAACCATTATTAATGAGTCAAAGTCATCTTTATTTGCAATCCTTATTAGATTGAGAACCTTCATTAAGTTTTATGATCATAAAACAATGTTAAATATGATTTCTGAGTTGTTCTATAAAACCCCTGCCTGATAACTCCTGTTATCAATGTTGATCAGTGCTTTGCCGGCTGAACTAATCGATTAGGAGTGAACAGAGAGAGATGAGGCTAATGGCAGGTCCTGACCAAACAGGCCTTCTCATATGAGAGCAATTGTTCATTGCAGGGCTATTTCATGGTGTTCATCACTTTACAAGCTTCTGTCTTTCATTCTGCAGCGTGTTGGATGGAAGAATTGCCTCAGGACATATTGTCTGCTCAGAGCTTGAATGTTGTCATGCTAGTTCCCAGTGATTTGCCTCGTGTGAATCAAGACTTTGAAAAATGGAAAATGTGTTTTGCAGACTTGATAGGGAAGGGCTGAATGCGATATCACTGTTATCCAGTGCAAGATAGTTAGAAAAGTCTGGGAGAATGGAGTTATGTTTCAGTTTAGTCAGAATCTTAAAGTAATATTTTATCACTTATGGAAGAGTTAATGTTTTAGTACAACCAGCATTGCATCCAGGTTTTAGAATCCTTTTAATGTTTTTCACTGCTCAGGCAGAACTGTATTCAACTCATACAGGGTTGTATATGGTTGACATGCAGTGCAGTATGTGCTTTGTTATGGAATACACATGTTCAACAGCTGTGTTACCCTGAGAAAGCCAAAAGCAATAAGTCATGGACAGATTCTTGACTGTTGCTCTGAGTTGAATTATTTACCCTACATTCCAATAATATGTAAAGTATCCAAAGCATCTCAATCGAAATCTGCCTGCAACACAGCTCAGTGATTCCTTCCATACTAAACAGAGACCTCTGGGCATGAGAGCAGCCGTACATTATTTCTACCACACAGACACAGTCACTTATGACTCACACATCCCCACACACCACACATACAGTAGCTCCAGATATCACCTCTGATGCATTATTTCTCTAGCCTTCAGTGCGAGAGTCACAGGTGAGTCCCGGGCACTTTCATCATAGACTGGCTGTCCATCCAGCTGGCTGCAGTCTCATCTGTCCCTGGGTTGAAATTGCCAATAAAGAGGGTCTCATATAGATCACCCCCAACGGGGGCTGGCGACCTGTCATGCAGACGATAATTCCCGGCTTTCAGACAGGAGAAGAGGGACGAATAGCCCTCTGAATGTCCCTATATCTATCTCTCCACCCTCCCCCCTTTACAATCTGTCTTCTTTTTCAATCACACACACATACAGTACATGTCCTTTCTACCCCTCTCCAGCAGGCCATAAAGTGCCATGTGGAAAGGATATAGTGGACGCAGCCATAGGAGAGACAAGTGCCGACCTGAGCTTTCACTTTTCCACTCCAGAGGTAGTGAATCACACTAATGGTCTAAAGACATGAAGACAGATGAGCAAAGAGGATTAAGGACCTGGACAAAGGTTTCCCAAATGTGTCCTCATATGCCTGTGATTCTTAAGCATGTCAAACTTTTGTAATGGAGTTTTAGTTTAACCTTCCGAAAATAGAAAGAACAAATTATGTGCTCCTGAGCAAAGCACTTATACGACAAGATTTTCAAAACCATAAGTTAACCTGTTCCTCATCTGATATTGTGGAAGATGATGATATTAAACTATCCTATTTGCATGGCTTAGATATAAAATCAAGTGCAGAAGGTGTGTTTCCTTGTCAGCAGATAGATTTAAGTCCTAACAATATTATAATAAAGTAAAAAACTTAACATATTGGTTTCATTATTTTTCAAGATGCTGTTACAGGGACGGACTTCAGCATGCTTATAAGTTCTTTATGATTCCAGCTCTTTTTAGTAGTCGCTTTCTTATTTCAGATTTTTTTAAAAGTTAATTTTTAAGCTAGAGTTCTGGTTTAAATGCATCTGTGAAGACAACTTGACTAGGTGGTTTATGAAAGACCCACAGTGCTCCCTGCTGGTGAAGCACAGAACAGAAGGTCTGCGGGCAGCTCAAAGCTTGAGCCTGGCAAGTATATGTTTGTGCATGTATGCTCTAATCTCAAGTGGGCTGCATGACTTCAACCCTTCAACAACAAGGGAGTCTCCTTCATCAACCTCTCGGCCAGGGTATAACAGCTTCCTTTAAGATTTTCTCTGAATCATGGACAAATGCTAGAGAGAATGAGACAGAGGGAGAGCAAGAGAGAGAGAGATGGAGCAAAACCTGCATGGCCAGTGGGCAACTTCAATAAAAGACAATCTGACTTTTCAGAAGCTATAATAATCAAGATCCTCCCACAGAGGTTGTTTGTCTGAGGGGGACACAGACTGCTACGGGTAAGGAGGAGAAAATTCAGAGCAGTAATTAATAGTCCTAAGTGACTGTTGCTGGATGGGAAGCAGGGACAAGGTTTGTTGTTACTGTGATCTGGTACTGTGTCCCCCAGCATGTCCCACAGCCTTGTGGACTGGCATGTAAGCAGAAGAGGAGGAAATTGAGAAACTGCCTTTACAACTCATTTGTCTCCAGGGCCTCTCCCCATCAGCCAGAGAGGCAGCCACCCTCCATCTTCAAACACACCCTTATGAGCCTGCTTTCAATTCTAATCTCATGTCACAAATGTTAAGGGAAAGACACGAAATACCACAAAAATGTCATCAGTCGAACCTGTCACTAACTCATGAAATTCTTTAAAACCCCTTGTAAACAGATTCAAACATACACTCATTTGCACGTGGGTGTGTGTTTGTGTGTAATGAGTTGGGGGGGGGGACTTGTTGTTTTTAGCCTTCGGGTGCCTGTGTCTGCATGGAGCAGCAAAGTGGTTCCTATAAACCTATCACTGTTGTCATCATGATGGCCCAAAGGTACAGAGAGAAAATAGACTCAATAATTGTGACAAATATGTGTTACATGATTTGCTAATAAAAATGCGGCTTACAAATGTGTGTGAAGAATTGTGGGTAAATTATGGTGCTCACCACTCCACTGTTAATCCACCAACAAATGCCCAGACACCAGATGCTGACAAATGCTGGTCCTCACCATGTAAATCAAAAATTTTACACTGGAATTTTGGTTTAAGGTTAGGGTACAGTTAAGGGTAGGGTAAGGGTTAGGCAAGTAATGGTTACTGATAAGCTTAGGGTAAAGGGCAACACAATCTGGGGTCCCGTAAGACACACCAGGAGCCATGGAAATTCTCTGTGTGTGTATAGACAGATTTGTGTGTGTATAGACACATACACAAGTTGTAATGTATGTATTTGTAAAGCTACCTTATATTTGTTGAAATTGTTTGGTATTTTTGGTGGTTATTCATTTATTTTATTTATTTTTTGTGCTTTTGAACACCATAAATTAAACACAAATTGTCATACACGTTTGTAAATCATGCTTGTATTTGTAGAGCATGTATAATTTCATTTGTGACCACTACAGAGGCTATTTTTTCTCTATGCAAAGGCCCCGCCTGGAGGTATGACATTTCTGGCACCCTCTGACTCTCTTCCATCACGAGAGCCAGAAGAAATGTTGTCGTATACTACGCTGGCTGAAAGGCACTTACTGTCTTGTAGGTCTAGCTAAGAAATGAATGCAAACATAATGTGTAGATGACACTGAAATTCAAATTAGGTTTAATGAGAAAGAGCATAAAATCTGCAATAATAATAGTTGGCTGACAGAAAATTAACCTGCACTATTTTGATTAATCATTTGTCTTTTTTTGTTTTTAGAAAAATGCCAAATCAAAGAAGAATTCTTTGATGAGAACATACCCCTCAAGATTTTATTCTTACAGTATCATTTATAACTTAAAGGCCACTCACTGCACTGTATAAGCTGTTATCCACTTACCAAAATCTATTTTTGTGTCTGCTTCTTCAAAAAGTCAACCATGCACCATGTAGGGATGAGATACAATCAAAAATAAACCCTGACAGAAGGTTAAGGTACAGACAGAACCCCCCCAACCCATACATCTGTCCGTCTTCATTTCACAACTGCGAGCATTTTCCCAGACTGTCACCCACCCGCCTGGCGCCCATTCCCATCTTCACTCCATGCTAGCGATCCAACCTAGCACCAATATGTAATTTCACCAATCCATACTGACAGAATTCATGCCAGCTATTCACAACCAATCTCTCCCTTCTTCTTCCACGAGAATCTGTGTAGTTAAAATACAGTACTCATTTGCAGAGCTTTCACAGGTCATGAAAGGTAACAGAGGAGACAGGCAGGGCTGTGGCTGTGCATCCCAGCCAGACAAATCAGAGTAACAGCATATTGTAAACTACAGACTAGGCAACAGGGAATATATGCACCAGGACTGAGGCTGTGTTAATGGCCTCAGCAGCCCTGCAGCACTATTGGTGACCTCCACTGTAGATTTTCTTACTTAATGTGACCCCAGATTGTGTATCACAATCGGCACGAGGAAACTCCCACAGGCTACAGTTAGTCCTGGGCACTGAGGATCGTTGTCATCTGCCCGCCTGAGTACAGACAGGATGTGGCAGCTTCAAGGCATTTAGTTACAGGAAAGGGACTTTTATACTGTATGAATGCATTTATGGAAGCCCTAGTAGGATAAAAGTGTATGACATGCTGGAGCCTATAAACAAATAGCAAAAATGGAAGGTTAGATGAAAAATAGAGAATTAGCCTTACCTTGTTTCATGGCATCTAATCATTTGTGATCATCTGTGTATTCATTCTTATAATTAAATTGTTTTCTGGGACAGATTTTTCTCAACAAATTGAGTTTAAAAAGATCATCTGTTCTTTTATATTAAATGCACAAGTGAAAGGGTGAGGTGAGAGTACAGTGGATGTGCAAAGCAATAAACAACAATGAAAGCAATTCACATGAAACAAAATTGTTGCCTATATGAGAAACAAGAGCCCCTAGAAAATCAACATGAAATTTCTGTCCAAGACATTTAACTTATTATAATATATACCGTGAGCTAGATATTCAGCACTATTGGAAGATCTACTATGTTAAAGTACGTTGCAGTGTGACTGGAAGGATGATCGTACTGGACATACTCAGATTAATCTGGAACATCATAGGACCATGGAGTATTTATTTTGGTGGTCTTATGATGAAAGTGTGGTTTAAAAAATAGAGACTTATGTATTCCCTGTTGGTTTCTTGTATTTGCAAACTGAAAAGAAAAGTGTAGGCCTGTACACTCTGGCCCAAAAATGTTCAGTTGAATTCCATAATGTGGAATATAGACTTTATGTTCACCATTTTTCTCTTTGCAGTGATGACCCAGAACAAGACAAATGTCGGGCAAATGTCATAAATACAATGAATATGTAATAGAAAATACTGCATTTGGCCCTCATTCTATTATACTGCTAGATGGAAAATGATTTCCTTCACTTAAATGCTTGATGACTTCACCCCAAAGCAGATTTTCCATTTATTTTCACTTTGTCACATGTACAACCTATAGCTCCCTTGTTTTTTGTTCCAGTATGAAGTACATATTTTAAACTTACTGTAATTAGAGTGCTGTTCTTAGGTACAAATGCGATATATATTTATTATACTTGAGAATGTCCATTTTACTCTAATACAGTAACAGTAACTTTGCAGATTAAGATTTTTGAAAACCTAAACAAACACTTCATAAAATAGTAAAACCCAGTCCCACCATAAATGGCCAAATGCTACTAACAACTGGAGTATTATCAGTAATGGGGTTGTTATCAAACATTATCATGGCTGGAATAAGGTTGTAAGAATTGAGACATGCTGTCCGGCATGGGAACAAGATATCTTGATTTATGGCTATAAGATATTATGTTACTGCTGCAGCAGCAAAAAGTCTTCAAAAAGACTTTATTTATAATAATTCATTTTTATATAATAATATACCACTGACAGAGCCATTCTTCCTGAGTAAATATTTTGTACTTTTGTGTGATTTTAATTAAGATACTGTACATTTTGTATACTGAAACTACTGAAATTGATAAGAAAGGTGTAGTGTGACATTTCAGACCTAATTTCACTTTCTGTGTTGTTTCACACACAGACAAGCACATGCTCACACACACCTGGACAGTATATAGTTTATAAACCTTTTTTGACTGGCAAGAGACATTTCAGTATGGGGACAATGAACAAGCACAGTTCAAATCCAAACAGACACGACACACACAGTGTCAAAGTCAGGATGTACTGTGGAGACAGATGTACAGGACAGGAAAATATTGCTGCAGGACTCCAGACTAAAACCCAAGATGTCATTTTGATTTTATTTAATCACAAATTCTCAAGAAGAATTTCTGCAAAAAAGGATTTTAGCATGAACTTGCAGGCCTGCAAAGCATTCATTTTCATTCGGTTCATCCCAAGCTTCTGGGGGATGTGAATTACAGAGCTAAGCTCACTGAAAAAAATAATGTGACATTCATAAATAACATTAATCTGCAGGCTACTAGTAGGGATATAGTGTGTGTACTTAAGCAAAATCAGATAACAAATTTGGTTACTTTGGTAGCCTATATAATCCAACTCACCCTATATAATCACATGACTGCAGATGGAGTATTTTTTAATACCTGTAAGCATTGTATGATAATATTTCTTTTCTCTCTTATATAAAAATGTGAACTTACACTAACACCTCTTATCCTGACATGGAATTCTGTGGTCTAATTTAGCCCATCAAAAAAAGAAAAGAAAAGGGCATGGATTTATAGGCTAAATGTGAAAAGTAATAACAAATTGGGGCTTTTAATTGTATTATTTTGCAGTTCCCCAAAAATAGCATGACCCGCTGTCAAATATTTTATCTTATTTTTGTTTCATTATGGCTCTTTCGTAGCTGTGGGGGTCAATGTTTTTATTGATCAAGTCTACAGTCAATCAAACTCAGGTGGGCGGAAGTTGCTCTGTTTTCACCAATCAGGTCGCACAGTCAGTGTACGCCCCCTCTGATAGTCAAGAAACATGGCGTTACGGGAGCTATCGTCGTTGGAGAAATACTTAGGACTGAAAAAGCCGAACAAATACAGTACACAGGGAGATAAAAAGGTGATACGACGGTTCATTGTGGCGCTGTCCAATGCTGGCTTAAACCCGCTATTTTATTTTAAATGATGTTTTTAAGCTGCTGTAACACCACATGATGGCTAACAGGAGGGTGCTAGCAAGCTAGTCATGCCAGTTCTCTTAGCATGTTTCTTCTTATTATCTGTGGATATCTGGGCAGTAGTTATCTATTCATTATTTAGGCTGGTATTCACAGGAAATCCAGGAAGCTACATTTAATGACAGCTGTCCTGTTTCCACAAGTCAGCATAATGGAAATAACACCACGCTTTGCCCATGCTCATTCATTGAAGTGAGGGGTGGAGTGAGCTAACGTATCACAGTCTACAGTTGTTTGGGAAGACGAGAAGAAGGTCACTGCATGGTACATATACAGAACGGCATCAGTCTAAAAGTTAAAGCCGCCTAATCTTTAAGGGCAATGTTTAAAACTATTATTCTTGAAATTTATTTGACATCCACCTGTACAACCTCTTTTAGTTAATATCTGTAATGTTAAAAACTATTATTCTTGAAATTTATTTGACATCCACCTGTACAACCTCTTTTAGTTAATATCTGTATTCCTTGTTAAAGCCAAATGTTGAGTCACTGCATATGAGACACTCCCTCACAGCCGCAGTTTTATTCATGAATATGTGAAGTTATCAAGGGGACATGTTGCTGTCTTTGCGGTGATAATGATAATCACTTTTATTGGCCAAGTATGTTACACACACACACACAAGGCATTTGTCTCTGAGACAGCCCTTTGCAGTGCCAACTCTCTCTCTCTCTCTCTCTCTCTCTCACTCACACACACACACACACTCTGATAGTGGCGCTGTCCCTGCAAGGCAGCACTCTGGCCATCGTGAGCAACTTGGGGTTCAGTGTCTTGCCCAAGGACATTTGGACTAGGGAGAGCTGATGATATCAGATGTGTTGAAATGAACTTGATGAAATTAAATTTTTCATGTGTCACCATCTGACTCTTTCTGTTTCCTCTTTCTGCAGGTACCTGTGTTACAAAATAATAATGGTCCTCCACTAGTGGGTCTGGTGACCATTGCCTGCCATCTGGTGAAAGAGGCCAACCGTCCAGAGCTTCTGGGTGACTCTGCAGAGAGCAGGGCTGTGGTGCAGCAGTGGCTGGAGTACACAGTCACTAAGCTGAACAGCTGCACAAAGGAAGACATCAAGACCATCCTGAAGGTAGAATCGAATATCTCAGACACATTGGCCAGTCATCGGTCATGACTAACCAAGCTAAAGATCGGCCGAGTCTGATCTCCAGCCAATTGATCTGTAGGCTTAAATGCATTTGTGCTTATGATTAATGCAAGTTCTTGCTCAGAATAAGCAACCATCTTGTGCTTAGTGCTCTTTATGTCGGGATTTTTTTTTAGGATTTGTGAAAAGAATATTTTTGTAGTAATCCCTTACCTTAGGGAGGCGCCACAGAATCTCAGTCTCTCTCACATTCCCTTTCTCTGTCCACCAGCTGGGCCACTGTGCGTATGTGTTTTTTCTGTGAAGACACAAGCGACAGCAATACAGACTGTATATCCATTCAGTGACATGGCCCCACAGGACAGAGAAAAATGCTTTAATGTGCCTGACGCCAGTCAGTGTGAAGTGGATCGTCAGCCACTGGTTGCTGAACACCAAGTGCCTCTTGGCACTGTCCTGTCAGCATGAAGTGTGTATGTGTGTACATGCTCATCACTGTGACATAGTGTTGTGGTATGGTTGAGGAGTCATGCTGTGTAGCAGCATGTTATCTGGACAGGCCTCTTAAATATTTTAATAGTGTTACTTACAGAAGGAAGTCGCCCTGAGCAGGTCAGCTCCAGTGCCCAGTAGCCTCCTGTCTTGTCGTGCTGCTTTAGTTCCATCCTTAACACTCTTAAGGATAGCAGTCATCTCCCATTAAATTATGCAGTGATGAAACTGTCATCTGCAGAAGTTCTTAAACTTTCTCACCCCATGATGCAAATAAGAAAGTAATAGTTTTTCAAGCTCAGACTTATTTAAAAAATAAACCTGTTATCACTCATGTAATGTGAGCAAGCCAGGCCACTTTGGCCTTGAACTCAAAATTAGCTGAATGTTGGTTAAATGCTGTCAGTCCACCTTAACCCAACTAAGGTAGTGCAGGGAGATTTCTAGTGTAGAAATGAACACTGGCACTTTACCAGTCTATACCTGATCTGCCCACAGGGCAAAGACTTTTCAGTTTTTCTTTTTTTTTTTTTTATTTACAAAAGTGTTTGTCCCTGTTGTTCTATACAAAGTTTGCCAGCATTATTTTAACTGAATGTACTGACTTTATGATGTACAGTTAAGGCCGGGGCAGGTGGAGAAGAAGCCATCTTGGAGCTCCATGTGCTGGGTGTGGGTGGCAGGAGCACCTTCTCTCTGCTGATGCTCATCTGGGCTTCAGCTCCAGAGCTGTAGGCTAAGAAAAGCAGGGATATGAATCTGAACAGGGAGGCAGTCTGCAGTCTTCATGCCTTGTTTGGCATCATCCACTCTTACTGCACAATAGCTCCATTTGCCCCCAAGATGCTCTGCATACTTGAAGTGTTGCCTTCACACAATGCACAAGTGCTAGAGATGGTCCTTTCCCCTGGGACCAGCGCTTCCATGCACAACTTTGCGTGAACATGAACTGAGAAACAGACATCGTTCAGGACAGCTTCATTAGATTTGCGAGTGAGAGTTGCAGCCATTTCGTAATGGAGTAAACAAATAGTCTGTTTTGTACAGCATCTGTGCTACGTTGCCAGTCATGGGAGAGATGCCCCTCAGGTTACAGATTATTACTAGCCACACAGCAGAGCACACAGACACACATGCAAGTTAGGATCCAGATTCATGTACCCTGTGCACCCCCGTATATAGGTTAACGTACCTGCTGCCATGTGTGCTTTAGGTCTGTAGTGTCCATCAAGGGAATAAATCTTTTTAAAATGCTAAAATTAAATTAATCTGAAAGCAAGATGCTTATTACAAAACTGAATGTTTGTTTCACTTCAGCTTGGTTTCGGTATATTTTTTGACAAATTATTTAACAATAACTTAAAGTAAATTCCAAACTGAAATTCCTACTTATGATGGAACCAACACCACCTCTATTAAAGGAGGCTTTATTAGTGATTCATATAACTCTTTTCTTGACTAAAGTATAATGAATTCATCTGTCATGGGAAGACAAGTGTGTTTACATAGAAATGCACGCAGTGCATAAATTAGTGTAACAAAATGAGCTAATTTGCTTAACTGATTGTTTTGATTTTTTTTTCTTTCCATGCTTTATTTACTACAATGTCTTAGGAGTCCATCATCAGAATTTACTACATAACCACAAGTAAATAAATCACCATTTCCTTCAACTTGGAATATGTATTATATGCAGTACCACCCCCACCCCCCCATCACACTGCCTTTCCATCCATCCTCAAGATGGGTAAATATAAAATGTTTACAAATCGACACATGTAAGATGTTAATTGGTGGTGGTGGGTGATGGGGGGGGTAGTCTTTCTACAAAAGAGGAGAAATGTGAATCCTGGTAATTCCAAAGTTGTCTAAAATGTTGTGTGTTAGCCACCTGGTTTTTGGAGCATAGTTATATCTGCATGGTTAATAGTTACTTTTTAAATCTGTTGATTTGCTTAAGATCACAACTAGTCATATTAAAAGACATGATATTACAGCCACTTCAACAGGTAAATGGGTTGCACACACACAAAAAAAGGTTTGGAACCCCTTACATTCTACCCACCCAATTCCAGCTTGTTCCAATTAACCCTCCATATCACACACTTGTCTTGCCAATCCCCAAAAGTCATGTAAGAATGCAGCAAGGCATAGTCTTAAATCACTATCCACCACCCCTAACACAAATATTACATCTATTCATTATTATTGTAGTGGCCAGTTTGGCTTTGCTCTCTTTCGAATATGTGGGCATTGTTCAGGTAGCTCAGGCTTTAAGGCCTAGTAAACAGCACAAGAGAAAAGGGAATTATCTGGAGCTTTTTAGTATCTTTCACTCTGAGTCCTGGGGATCAGTAGTGCACTAGTGCTTCAGTGCACTAAATGTGAAATTTCATGAAATGCTCTCTTTCAGGACCTCAACCTCTACCTGCAGGACAAGGTCTACCTGGCCGGCAACCAGTTCACCTTAGCAGATACCTTCATGTACTTTGGACTCCATCCAATCATAGTAAGTTACTTCTTTATTGTCTTTTAAATTAATGTGTTGTTAAAACACCTACTGTGTTTTGAGTGATGCAACTTAGTGACATTATATTTATTATAAGGTTAGCCTTAGATTTTGGATTGAGGAAAAGAAAATTGTAGCTTCACATTAGATTAGGGTGAGTCGCTGTTGATGTTGACTTAAAAAGGTACATTTTCTTCGATACATCCATTTTTTATATTTATGTAACATGATTTTTTGAGTAATTGGATAACTGTTATTCATTTACATAGATGAACCACTAGGACAGGGATTTTTGTAATTGATTAGAACTGAAACTAAACTTTGGGGAAAAAACAGACAGGATTTTCATTTTATGTGTTAAGAGGATAAATTTGATTTATTAGGACTCAGCACCGTTCTCACCACCATTATTAACCAAGGAGTCATCCTTTTTCCTTCCTATCAGAGCTTACTTCAGACAAACCACAACTTTAACAAGCAATTTGTCACAGTATATAACACACAATTAGACCAGTCATATGGCCAAAGGGCATCAAGAACAAGACGGCAATAAACACACTGGTTATAAGCACATTCTCACTTCTCTTCAAAGAAATAAAGTGATGTGGCACAAAGTGATCTGTTTAGCCTCAGACCAGGGACAAGTGAGTTTGTTATGCCTTCCAGGATAAAAAAAGAGTGAGTGAGAATTTGGAAAGATAGAATGAGACAGGTTGTGGCAGAGATGGAAGGTTGCCCCCTGCTACCAGGCAGAGGAGCGTCACTTTGGTTTGCAATCAATGTGGGTTTTAACCTCTGGGACAAAGGGTCAGCGAGCCCGGCCCTTAACCACAGCCTGTCCTGATGTTCAATTCATGGAAGACAACATGGCACAAACATTAAACCTGACTGACACTAGAATGCTTTACAACCAATCTATGTCCTTCCCATCATGCAATGCCTTTGTGGTACTGTGAGAACAGATGAGCCCCACAGTGTCTTTCCTGACTTCTGGCTCATTATAATCAAATCAATCTAACTTTCCCTTAACTCTTTCTTAACTCTGTGATTAAGGACATATTTACATTTCAAACCCTTGCACTTTGAAACACTTTGGGAAATGCTCCTAGTATTGTGTAGTTTCATAACTATTAAATCATTAAATACTTTCCCTCTTTCACAAAGGCAGCATTGTACACTGTGTATTAATGTTCACGCTCAGTGGCCAACTTATTTCCTCTCTTTCTTCTCACACCAAGATGGACTTGGCCTTTCAGGAGAAGGAGCAGTTTGTGAATGTGACGCGGTGGTTTGACCACATTCAGCACTACCCGGGGGTCCGACACCACCTCTCTCCTGTAGTTGTGCTCAGAAACAGAATATACACCAGCAGACATCACTGAGACCCAACCCAACCCAGCCTGACTCCTCAGAACGTCTTCTGCCTTTTAACCTGGGCAAATTAACCCCTAGTCTCCAGGAGTGTATCACCTCATCATCATCATCATCTTCATTGTCATCAATGTCATAAGTTGTGGATGTTTTCACACAGTCAGTTCTATCCATGATTTCCTGTTATTCCTACTTTTTTTTTTACATAATTCCTGCCTTCATTATTTTTCTTGTTTGCTCACATATCTGAACTCTGTTTGCTCAAACCATTCACTGTTTGAGGTACTGAAACGTTATTAAGGGAAGTCTTGCCAACAAAAATCTAGTCAGTTTGTGTTCTTATATAATGTAACTGTTATTAATAATTATTGCTCAGTATCAGAGGCTGACTTCGACAAGGGCTGGGAGTGGAAGCCAGCTAACCTGTCAGTCATTCAGTAATGAGAATCCTTATAGGTTTGGTGTCTTCTTAACCCTTACACTGTAACTCAATGGCAATGATTTGAGACAGTTAAACTGTTTTTTATCTGCAATCTTTGTAGGACTTGAAGTTCTTTTCAGAGGGTGAAATGAAAAGCAAAATGCTGCTAGCTTGATATTTATCAGTCATACTTTAATTAGAGCCTTTTGTATGCAATGACAAGTATTGCAGGTTCAAAGAAGACTTAAGATGTTACATAACCTTAGGAAAAACTGTTTCCTTCATGCCCTAGCAGTGCATTTACTCAAAAAAAAAAAACATTCACTGCTCAGTCCTCGTTGTTCATCCACTTGTGATCTCTCTGCCCTGATGAATCTCATGCTTTGGTTTCTGCTCTCCTCCCTGTCAGGGCTGTGGTGTTTGTGTTTTGTAAGGATTTTATGTCTTCCACATTCAACTTCCAGCCATTTCACTGGACAGTTTAGTTTCCCTGTGTGTTCCTGATTACATCCCCGCACGCTGTCCCACTTCCTCACCACCAGTCATGTGGGCAGCAATGGGCACTTGAGCGTCAGCCCCAGAGTCGGAGATCAGAGTGAGGCTCCAATCAGTCCAACTACCACCATTGTTGATGCTGCAGGCCAGAGAGAGGGCAGCAGGCTCACCAGCTGCCACACAGATCCAGCCAACCCAGGCCCCTGGGCAACAGTCAGCCACTGTGTGTCATTTCAGCCCTCACACTCCCACAGGGCTAATGGAGAGAGAACGATGAGGGGAGGGAAGGAAGGAGGTCACGGAGAGAGAAAAAGAGCACCCAGAGGCCAAGGGATTGCTCTGTGACGTGAACGGTGATCCGTGCCTCTGAAAGCCTTGCTGCTGTTGGCTAGATGTTTGCTGTTAGCACCAGTAACAGGCCAAGTCGTGGCAGCGGTGGCTGAACCTATACAATAAGACTATGAAGGTACTGATAAATATACACAGCTGGAAAATGAGGATGTTAGTCTTTCGATTGTTTGTTGCATAGACACTTGCAGAGTGAAACCTTTCAGCACATTTTGGGACAGTTCATGACAAAAACTTCACATAGTCTAATGTTCTAAGATTCCTTCCTACCTTCTGTTTTAATGCTCCCATTTCAGCCATGTTTTTAAGTTCTTCCAGCCTAACAGGCTTTACATATCTTTGTGTCTGTGATCACTTATCAGATGTAAGCACGATGTTCATCCTGTAGTAATAAATCAGAGATGCACAGCACACGACCCCTGGCTTCCGTTCTCATTTTCCAGTGTGTACTTTTTTGTGTTTTCTAAAAATTCATTTTGCATAAACCAACCAGAAGACAGAGCTGAGTTCCATAAGACAGCTGGCTTTGTGTTCTGGCAAGTTTTATGAACGTTTGCTGTCATTTGAGTGAGCTTTGTGACTCGTGGCAGCATACGATGTAGTCTTCCATTAAAGAAGCTCTTGTCCTTTCAGTTGTGTTAACATTTAATTGGATTGCTGTTTTGAATACAATGGCTGGACATTTCTGAAGCGTAAATAATTATGTTTTGTTCACAAAAGTTAGTTTTTGCTAAACAAATAGTAAATTTAATGGTTACGGACCACATGTGGGCAAAAATATCATTATTGTTATGGATACTATTGAACACTCTTTTTTTGCAAACAAAAAAAAAAGGTGCTCTTCGAGGTATTTAAATCTTAAATATACAAGGATGATTAGTCAGTCTTTTTGAAACTTCTTTTGTGTGGCTCTGTGCTGGCAGGATCTCAGATTGTTCAAGTGGTACAGTCTCACAGTCGGGTTACTCCCTGATCAAACCCGAGTCAGACAGAGTGATGAGGCTGCAGCACATGACCAGGACAGAGGCAGCAATTAGTGGTGACCTTTCCACTGACATATGAGGCAAAAGAAGCAACACTCTAGGGGCTCCACCGCTGCCGCTGGAGACTACCAGCTGTGGCCTCGCCCACCGGTTCCCACATAGAGGTACGGTTTAGCTCGCCACCTGATGAGGGGAGTTCAAAGGTGAATAAAGTCGGGTTATTATCAGGATTACACCGTGGAGCTGTGGGAGGGAGCGGTGCTCGCTCTCTCATAGAAGACCAGAGGGCAAATAGATGTGATAACTTCATATGACACTGGTAGTTTTGCCTTTTAATCAACTTGTAGCTTCAAAGTTGGTGTTTCATGTGCACATGCAAGCTCCTAAATTCACAAGCTGCCCAGCAGTAATTCAAATTCTAAGTTAGTTAAAACTTCTTCCACCTTTACCTGCTGCAACATTAAACATGATATACACAAAATACATTCATAATTACAATGTAATAATATGACATACATAAATGTCAAATGTGCCACTCTGCATAATGAGTACTTTTATTTTTAGTACTTTAAGTATATGTTGATGCCAGTACTTTTGTACTTTCACGCAAGTAATGTTTTCATCTTTCCCTGAGAACACCTTCAGGAAGCTATTTTATTTCTGACTGCGCACTTTCTGGTCCTCTTTTTCAGCCAGCAGCTTTGTCAGTTGTTCTTCCAGGGCGTCTGCTCTCAGTGTGCTCTGCCCCAGAGCTGTCTGCACAGCACTCAGCTCATTCAAGGTGTTTATGTGAGCATTAATGTGAGTTTGTCTCTTCTGAGTTTCCCTGGTGAGCAGCTTGTCTTTTTCACAGAGGAGGTATTTTTTAAGCTGACTGACTTTTCTTTACTGTTATTAGCAGCATTAAGGGGAGGGAAACACATGGGCTGCAACATCCAGCTAAGAACAGGGCTCACTGTCTCTCACTTAGCATGTCATAAGCTCTTTTGACAGGACTTATCGTGGTCTTACACATTGTGACAGTGGTACCATGCACCTATAAAGATGGCATCTCATTGTCTATTGCAATTATGTGATTGTATGAGAAGGATGCAGTGATGAAGGGCACGGGGGGCGGGGTGTTTTTACACCATGTTCATACATTAAAATTATTCCTCTAGACATGATGGAGAAAAGTATGTCTTTACCTCTTAAGTTCTAAGGATGTACTGTATGCTTACATTTTGTGCTCACATACACAGCACAGGTTTGTGGTTTATCTGCGTTTCTGGTGCAATTTGCAGAAGTGAATAAATGGGATGGTGCTAGTGTCAAAAATAGAAAATGATGCTCAACAAGTTCAGTATTGAACTGGGTGATTTGTTTTGGATGCCAGGACTTCCTGTTGCCTGTGGAGGTGTGTAGATTGAAAATATTAAAGGATCCTTCTGGTCTGGGTATTTTTTAGTTTTGGTCAGTGCGTCTTTATGTTATAACATTGTACTCACTAAGTTAATTGCTAAGATTTTCTGATGGGGCAAGAAACATGGACTGTCAAACAATAATACGGCTTGTAAGTGAACCCCGTGCTTATTTGGAAGAGACATTTGAGTCACATGGTAAAATTATTACTGAACCTGTTTAAGTTGTTTAGTTATTTTGCTTCATTTATACTTTTGTGTTAAGGGTTTACACCATTCTCCTGCCTGTGGAAGCTCTGAAGCTACACAGTAGATGATGTTTTCCTGTTCAAAAATGTAACTGCAACATCAGGGTGGCTACAGAGATACTGTACCTCTCACTGTGGAAAATCTAGTTATGATCATGAATAATATAATGTTTACTGTTGTGCCTGTGATAACAATGGGTAAAATCCAACACCAAATTATAAATCAAAGACTGCAGGTATCTACAGCAGGAGTCCCATTTACCTCTGCTTCAGCCAGCAGCTTTTGCAGATCATCTTACATACAGTTACATGCCAACATTTTGTTATGCTTTTACTGTCAGGTTAAATAAAGTGGTTCAAATAATTAGGTTGACCTTTTGTTCTGATTCCAACTTGGTAGAAATGGTGGCCAAAGCTAAGAAAATGATACCCAAACTGTAATAAAACAAAATAACCTTTTATGTTTTGATTGGGTAGCTAGCATCCTATAGATGAATGCATATTCTGATCTCATCACCGTCTGCATTATCTTAACAACTGAATCAGACGTCTGTTTATTTACCTCAGATTATGTGTCAAAAAGCACATACCCATTGACCACGTATGTATTCATGCAAACAGAGCTTCCCAAGTTCCCATGTTATTCTGTCTTTCTTTATCTCTCTCCATCTCTTGCAAGACCTCACTTGGATTGCATAAGATCCCAGGTGTGCAACGAGACCAGAGTTTTACGAGGTGCAACCGTTCAGCTCATCAATCAGAGAGATGGGTGGCTGATTCGGCACGTAGGTGCTAAGTACATATGTGTGAGCCGGGGCAAGGAGATTGCACAAGAGTGTACCTTCAGTCTCTCTCTCTCTCTCTCACATCAACAGTCACACACACACACACACACACACACAGATGGCGGTTGTTCTTAGCCACCTCGATTGCTCCTCAACCCTGATTTACCTCAGCTGCAGCTTTGAATTTTTCCTGTCTGTGTGGGTGTGCATGTGTGTGTGGTCATGCACCCATTTATGGGGTTGTAGTTCTGGCCTGAGGGCAAGAGGTGAATTAAGGATGAGGGAGGCATAAAAGAGAAAGAGAGAGAGAGAAAGTCAACTCAGTTGGATAAGTTCAGAAAACAGGCCTTTGACAGTAGTTAAAATACATACAGTACATACATACTGTATTTAGAGAGAGAAAGAAAGATTTTAAAAAATTCTGACTCACAATATACAAAATGTTTAATTATTCACTGTTAATGATTGGACATGGATGGTTCACTTGGCCTTGGTTGTTTCAAGAGCTTTTCATTTAGCACACTGTCACACTGTGTGGCCCCCCATCACAGTCCTCATCTCTTTTCAGATGTTCAAGTGTTCCACAAGTTAGCCATACATTTAATACCCCCACCCCCACACTCCTCCACCTCCTGCTCTATCCAACCCACAGGTCATGCCACTTAACTTCAGCCTGCCCCCCTGCTGTAATATGTTCTGATAGGAAGCCTCCAGGGAAGTTGACTTCTCAATGAGAGGTGATACTAAAAGTAATTGTGGCTGAAACCCTGTGACGGGGGGTGTACTTAAAAAAATAGAGCGTGGCACAGGGAGGATGGCATTTGAAATGAGCATAGTGGATATTTGGGGGGGAAGAGGGTGGTAGCACACTGGGTGGGCAGAAAGTACTGCCCTTGGCCTTTTAATCTAATTTGACCTCAGTGGGGGGAAAACAGCAACAGCCTCTTAATTTGTATATTTCTGCAGCTCTTCTGCATATGTCACTGGGATGGTGATTATTTTTCCCCTGTACTTTTTTATTATAGCTGTTTGGTTTTAATTTGAGATGACAAATTTATTTAAACCTGGAGTTAAATGCAGAGTACTTTCTCACTGCATCGCATCTCATTTCTCTAATGATTAAACAGAGACTTGATGACAGTTTCATAAAAACATAAACAAGGTTTCATATCATTAACTTGGGATATGAGTTATTACCTCTGTGACCCCACCCCCCACTTCATTATTCCTGTGTGATAGCTATTTTTAATGAGGGCATGGATGTAGTGCCTGGTGGTTCCAGGTGACACAAAGGAATGCTGTACAGAAGAAATGGCACCGTACTTTCACCATAAAAACAAAAGATGTGATTCCAAACAGAGAGAACAGTCCATCCGCAGACAATTTGAGAAAGTGCTTAAGATTCAGTATTTTACATTTACACTCTCCCTCGATTTTAAAGTGTATTTCTCATAAACCCATTTTCCATTTCAAAGATTAACCTCTTTTTTTTTTTCAGTTTTTTTCTTGAAACCTCCAACTGTGATTCATGTAACAACAGCAAACAGCTCTCGTCTTTTAATATTTTGTTTCTCCCAAAACTGTTTAGAAACAATGATTTGTTCATTCTATTTGAACTGAAAT
Organism: Monopterus albus; assembly: GCF_001952655.1. Taxonomy (NCBI): domain Eukaryota; kingdom Metazoa; phylum Chordata; class Actinopteri; order Synbranchiformes; family Synbranchidae; genus Monopterus; species Monopterus albus. The sequence goes on from NW_018128042.1 coordinate 456,984, forward strand.
TAAATTTGCATGAAGGTGAGCAAATAGATTCAAAAGACACATGACATCTCACAAAGAAACGGGGCGACAGGGCGAGAATAAGGGAAGGTCTCCTGAAATCTCACCCCTCAGTAAACCTAAATCATTTCTGTTTGTTAATTTTATGCTTTGTGGAGATCTAGGAGTATTCCTTTATAATAAATATGCAGTATACAGTGAGAGAAAATCACTGTGATAGACAAGGATGCAATTACTTCTGTCCCCTAAGATGCAATATATAGTTTACAAAGAGGTCTAGCATATTACATATCACTTTGGAAGTGCGGAATCACTTGCATTTTGCATTTAATGGATAAAATATGATAAATTATGCCCATGTTATCTTTCAGTTGTATGCATAGACAATAACTTGTTGGTGATGGAAATTTAATATGGAGTATTTCAAACTGTTTTTAACAGAAGAAAATAATTTCCCTTCATATTTTATGTAATTCAGCTTTGAATTACATGGAATATTTGGCCATACAAATTCATTTAAGATGTCATAATTCAAAATGAAATCATGTTGTCAATGAAGTCACTTTGGTTCCTGGAAATGTAAAAAAAAAAAAAAAGAAATTAAGTCACACAAATGCAGAAAACTCATTAAGAATTTCTGCAGGAAATAAAACAGGAACATTACGAAACCTTATCATTTCTGTAAAAAAAAAATCCGATCAAACGTTGAACTGTATGTCATAAACCTTCTGCTTAATGCTAGACCAGGAATTTGGAGTATGTAGGCATGTCTTTGTTTAACAGTGACAGGCGTGGATAAGCAGAAGAAAAACAGATTGCTGAAAGGTTAAAGGCAAGTTGAGTCATCAATTTGAATAGTGCGTTTTTAAGGGCCGCGTGTATTTTCCCTGGCTCTGTCCCATGAAATGAATTACAGCCTTTCTCTTGTTAGAGAGAAGGGCCAGGGGCCGTGATTCACACGCGCTGAAATTCAAGTGCCATGTGCATCGTCGAGGTAGACAGTCAGTGAATGGGATCATACTTGGATAGATAAACATTACTCGTTTATGTTCAGATGTCATGAAGAAAGATTGTATGCCCTAAAATAATGGCTAAGCTCCTGCCTAAAGTGACCCAAAGGGACAGTCACTGATTTGTGTGTGTTTGTACACAGTGTGTTTTAGTGCAGTTTTAATAGCATTTGATCTTGAGGGAAGACCGAAAACACTCTTTATTTAGGTTGTATTTAACAGCACATGACACACAGCTGATCACTGGCCTCTTTGAAAAACGCCCACAAATGAGGCTGGTGTGAAATCGACATTTGGACAGGAAAAGTCATTTCCACATCTTCTGATCTCTAATCTTGTGCTGTATGATATGCACACACACACACAATAGACTATCTATCCATTTCAAAGATACCTCGGCATTTCACAAACTTTGTCCCAGCAGGTTTTGAAGTGAGATGCAGAGGGTAGAAACACGTGATCACACACACACTGAATCTGCCTCAGTGCTGAAGGTGGGAGGGCGAGTCTGCAATGAAAGGTTCTGTTGATGAGACGGAGCGATGGGTGAGGGGACAGAGGACATGAGATGTTGACGGAGTGCCGATAAGCTCTACAATAGAGTACAGTGTATGGCATACAGTTTGGCTTTTATAACCATGCACACACAGTCTAGCTAATATATTTATGCACATATACAGTATGTCCACACACACACACACTCAGGTCACACCCAGAAGGAGGGAAACTTTGCTTTATTTATTGTGCTGGCGGACTCCCCTTGTGACTTTCACAGTTGTCATGCTCCTCTTTTCAGCCTTCATTCATCCACTAACCTCAGGGACAGGGGCATGTGATGATGCCTCACACAAACATTGACTGTAATGTACACAGATGGACAGATACAAGTAAAAAGGTAAGAGAGTTGTCAAGTGCTGACATGTTCTTAATGTGGTTTGTTATTTTTGACCATTGTATTGCCAATAATATTGACTATTATTAAGTAGGTGTTGTGTTCTGTGTTTGTCTTAATTATAAGCCATAAGCAAGTTCATTAACAGCATTATTATGAAAGAAATATATCTATTTTGAACTTAAATTTGACCAAAAAGTAATAGAAATATTTATATTCTCCAAAAAAAAAGTGTTGTGTCAACAATAGATCCGTTTTGGATGCACATTACTTTAATAAAATCAGTCATGAATGGCTGAAATGCATCAGTCACTGTAAATAAAGACACAGCGTTCATCAGCAAAGTAGAGTTCATCATTTTAAAAGACCCTCTTACATGTTTAATCCTCACTATGGCACAAAAATAAAATATCACCTTTTGAGGCTTTTATTGCACAAAACCCCTCTCTACTCTACTGTAATGTGATGCCACATTTTCAGTGTTTTCAGTGCATCACTGGTGAGTGTGATACAACATGAACACAAAAATGAAGACTCCCTCTCTCTCTACAGTTTATCTTTTACAGGTCTATAGAGTAGTGCAGCAGCAGTTGGGTTGGTTGTGACCCGAGTGCCTTATGCGATTTTTGTTTTTGATAACTGTACCCAGAAGTGCTATGCACACCACCAGATAATTCAGTTGAATTCAATTCAATTTATTTGTATAGCGCTAATTCATAACAACAATTATCTCAGTGCACTTAATGTAATAAGGTCTAAACCTTACACTACAAAAGAGGAATATGATGAATGCAGTGCAGAAGTGCCGTAAAGTTGCATTGAACAGTAATCTATAAATTTAAGTGCATGTGAAGATGACAAAGCAGTTTAATTTCAATTCTGAAATCCACTTGGTGCAAACTTTAATTGTCATACTGTCATTTTCAAACACACTTTACAGGCCTGAGGAAGCTCAGCAAGTAATAACAATCACACACCCGCCTTCATGCAAACATAGAATAGTGACAGCGTGTCCCTCTGGGAGGAGCGCTGCCATCTCTCGCCGTGGTGGTCATTGGTGCTAAACTCCTGTCAAGTTCAATCTTAGCCACTAAAGTAGAAACCCAGTGGTCGGTTTCAGGGCAGGACAGGCACTCCAAAGGGGTCAAAATGTTGGCGGTCCTTATTTCTTCAATAGTGTCGATGTCACCTCACCACAGAAAACCCACTGAGGCTATTAGCTTGCCAACAATGCAAGGACACTTTGAGCCCAGATGGACTTCACCCTGGCTAAAACTGCAACTATCTTTTGTTTATTTATGTGGTGAGTAATTTTAGTTTTAACAGGTTTGCAGCTGAACATATATTTGAGCCCCAGACAAACGTTTGAGTGTATTTGGCCATTTTGTTCAGTCTAGATGCATTCTGGATTAAAATGTTCAAGGTTGGTGTGCAGAGTAGGAAAAGTTACAACAACTAAGACCTATTCTCACTCACATCTGGGCATGTCAGCATTATTTAAAGATCACAGATGTCAAACAGGTAATCCAGAAGGCTCAGGTAAGTCACACATAGAAAATAGACCAGTATAGGGAGCAGGCATAATAGTGATCAAAATGGCAAACTCATTTCTCAGTTCAGACAAGGGACAGACAGCTGACCAGATCCAGGGAGAAACAAGGTGTCCATACACAGTAGGTAAACAGTTCAAACTAAGTACAGACAGAATCCGAACACATGTGAAATCCAACATACACAGCGGGCAAAATCAGAGTCCAGTGAGGAAACAGGTCAATAAGAGATACTTCTTTGTGAACAATTTGGAAAGTAAGCAATGCCGGCCGCTTGCTTAAGTATTGTTTCTGTTTAATACTGGTAGCTGCTTAAAGTACTTTTCTTCTAGTACACCCACTGTTTAAACTTAGCTCAGCAGAATTTAATGTACCAATGTCCTGTAATTACCACTTATGGCTGCAGAAGGTGCAGTAAAGTAAATTAAAAATTTCCTGGGGATAAGGTGACCACAGTCTACTCTTGCATAGAAACGCTGATGTTTTTGTCTTTCATTTATTTGGTGTGTGGTTCTCCTTTCACGTTGCTGCACTACATACAAATTAAATCAGCTATGTTTCCATTTTTACCATGAGGCTTGACCAGTGTGGCAGTTTTATCCTTAAAGCGTTCAATCATGCACCTCTTTATGCATTCAGAAGTTCACACTTTTCAAACAAGCTTTCCCTGATCAATTCCCATGATGTAAAATGTTCAGTGAGGAATCATTTACTGTTTTGTTTAATGCCATTTCAGATCAGAATGCCTGACATTCCATGCTGTCTTGCAACTGGGGCAAGAAGAAGTAAAATAAAAAAAACAACCTTTGGTGGAAATGCCTTTCCACTCAAACATGGCACATCTCTCCCAGGTGACTGCTTAGCAATGGCAGAGTAACTGAAAACTTGCCCCTGGCGTGTTGTATGTGATTTGTGTGTGTGTGTGCTAGTTATGAGGCATGTGTGCATGCATTAATGTTTTTTCTGTGTCTGAGCATGTGCATCTGCTAGTATAGACAAGCATGCACATGCATGTCGATATTAGCAGTGTTCAGTGCTGTTGGAACAGCATGGACATGTCTTTTTTTACACTGTGTGGACCCTTTTTTAATGCCATTTTTGTGAGGACATTTAAACTGGTCCTCACAACTTCAGAGAGCTTTTTGAGGGTTTTGAGTTCAGGTTAGAATTAGATTTAGTGTTCAGGTAAGGGTTGAGCTTAGACATTCAGCTGTAATATGTAGGGTTAGGGTAAGTGGCTTGGGAATACATTTTGTCACTTCTTCACCCCCACCTAATGACCTGCTCAACTAATGTGAGGTTACGTTAAGTGGTATCAATGTGTAGGATCAGACCACTTTAATGAGCAGGAGTGGTACCAGATGCAATACTTGACACTGGTATTGATACTGGGACATTCCTAGTTGGGAGTTAACCTTTTTTCCCCCACATTAGAATCAATTAATAACATTTTTAATACCACTCTTCCTACCCTCTAATTTTTGCTCTTTCACTAGAGGGGCCAAATCTCGTCAGCATTTCCAGCCCTGTGAGCTAATTTGACAGCTCACGGGGGTGATGCTGATTCCACTTCGTGGAGACAGGTACCCTAGGGCTAGCCAGCTGGATCGCAGCGGATGCTTACAAATTTGGCTTTAGCTTCATGCTGGGTGTCATCTGTCTCTTTGGTCTGGCGCAGGATAATTTTTGTGTACGTGTGTGTGCGTGTGTGTGTGTATGTCTGCTCTGACATCATGTGCCTGAGCATTTTGTGCCTGGTAGGCCTTGTCTGTCCAGGTTGGCCATCAAACACAGCCAGCATGGCCCTAATCTGACAAGACACTGCTCCAAACATGCCACAACAGCCAAAGAAGTGTATGTGTGTCTCTGTGTATTTGTACAAGTCTGTGTTGAAATGTGTGTGCATGTGTGTGTGATCTGAGGCTAGAACCCCTTTTTCCCTACTTCGTCCCTTTCTCCTCTGTTCTGTTCCAATATCAGTCGAAACACACAAGCACACATGTACACACAAACTGAAGAAAAATGTCAAAAGCCATCAAGTGGAGCACAGTTGATGTTTCCCCTCCACCTCGCAGTCTCAACTCCACCTCTGCCTATGTTGTAGCATTTGTACATGTGTTATTTAAAAGCATTTGTATGTTTGAAATGCCACAGCCAAGGAAAACATGTTTGGCCACCATAAACACAGAAATATTTTTGTCCAGTGCTCCCTCCACCCCACATCTCTTACTCTGAATGTGATCACTTTGCAGGACTCTTCAACAGGTTCTGCTTTGCTGTGAAAGATAAAAGATCTTTCCTTGCCTGAAAGGCCCAGGATGATGAATACATGTGTTGATTTTGAGGCTGTGAGCCATGTACCACCACTGTGTCTTCCCATAAGACCTTGGGACAGAGTGACGGCGGGATAGTGCCGCTGTACACAGTGACTTGTAAAGTGCCACTAAGGACCTTAAGTATGTTTATCTGGTTCTTTACCTCCTGGTGTGCTCCATTTTTCATTTTTTTACTGTTTACTTTTCACTCTGTTTTCTGCCTTCTCCCCCACCTCTTCTCCATGGTGGACAGCTTTAAAGCATGCCGCCTCCAGCAGGAGAGGGACAAGAGAGTGGTGGTGTCAGCACAAACGACCTGCTTGCTGCCCGGGGACTGAGAGAAAGAGACTGTAAATGAAATAAGAAACTGGGTTTGAGAGAGATGGGCAGAGCTGGGTGGGTTGCTGGTCGTCTCCTATCACCTCTCTTCCCCTCCAGCCTAGAGGGCTTGCCATCCAGAGGGCAACACCACCCTCCTTCCCTTTCCCATCCCCACCCCCCACCTGTTCAGAGACAGCATGCAGTGAGTGGCATTCAGCATGTTGTAAACACAAACCAGCAACCCCGTGGCCCTCCGCCTGGACCTTGGTGTCAAGACCCAGCCAAGCTCAGAGCAATACAGAAAATTTGAGAAAGAGAGTGAATGTAGAGCAGCAAAATGCAGAATAATTATACCCAGTGGGAAATGCGAGGGCTGCCATTACAGGGGAGGTGTGGCTGGGCTGGGAAGGAGAGACACACAGAGAGGCAAGAGCATCACTGGAGTGAGGTTGCAGGGCCAGTGAGCATTTTATGTAAACCAAACTCACAGACCTCCCACTGCGCTGCTGAGTACCATTTATGGGAAGTGCTGCAGGAGAACATCTGGCCACTGCGGTTGCTTCAGAAAATGTTTAGACCCCTTCCCTTTTTGCACACTTTACTGTGCTGTAGACTTAATTTTAAATGGAGATGGAATGCCATTTTCCCATTAGTACTAATCCCCTGTAGCAACAATTACAGCTTTGAGTCTTCTTGGTTAAATCTCTCTACAAGCTCTACACACCTGGATTTGGTCAGTTTATGCCATTCTTCCTGGCCAATCCTCTCAAGCCCTGTCAGAGTGGATATGAAGTATATATGAACTGCCATCTTCAGCTCTCGCTGTAGATGTTCTATGGGGTTTACTCACAAAAGAGTGGTTCTTAAGCGATTTTTCCAAAGTCTTTGTGGTTATACAAACAACCACATTGTTTAGACAGATATCCTATGTGATTCTTTCCAGGTTCTTTATTCTTTGGAGATCTGCTATTTGTAGCATATGGAATAAAAAAGCTCCCAACAAACATATTGAGTACTTAATTTATTTACTTGTCTTATATCTCTCAGCAGATGTACTGTAGTTTATAGAGAATATAAAACATCAAATTAAATAATTCAATATTGAATTTGCCATTGACTCTGACAAATGATGCACAGAGGCCTCTGCTCTTTTCTACCTGGTGAGTCCTATTTTAAATTAACACATTTTAACATATGGAATTATATAGTATGTGTTAAAGCAAAACTATGTAGGTAGGTTGGTAGGTAGGTAGAACTTTATTGATCCCACAGTGGGGAAATTCCAGTGTTCCAGCTTAGCAGTAAAGGACAAAACAACACGACACCATAAGAATAAACACCCCACACATATCTTGAGAAAACAAGATCCAGGTACCTGAAAAACCAAACAAAAATATAGTATTTCAGAGACAATCAAGAACAAGAACAGACCTCCCACAGTTTGTCCCTGAGACACAAGTCAAAAAAGATACCTAAGAACAAGACAAAAAAGAATAGTATTGAGAGGAATCAAGAAAACAACCAGGAAATCAAGAACAATCAAATATTACTCTCACAATTAACTCCACAATGGGGGAAAGAAACCTGTGTTTCAGCCATAAGGATCTCTGAGGAACTACTCAAAAATACCTAAATCAGGGCAATGTACAGTATTTGAGAGAGATCAGGAACAAAATATTACCCATGAGCCTATTTACAATGCATTTCACACCCAGGAGCTGAATATTGCACCTCAGTAGATTATTACATAGTCCCTGATAATTTCATCTATCTTATCACTGCAGTGATGTGTTGTACAATCTCATGGCTGTGGGGAGGAATGACCTGCGGTAATGCTCGTTCTTATACTGGGGATGTAACAGTCTCATGCTGAAAGAACTGTTCAGAGCCACCACTGTGTTGTGCAGGGGATGGGAGGGGTTATACATGATGGGTTTTAGTTTCACCAGCATCCTTCTGTCCGCCACCTCCTCGATGGAATCCAGGGGGCAGCCCAGGACAGACCCAGCTCTCTTGACCAGCTTGTTTAGTCAAGTTTCATATTTAAAATTCCTCAAAGTAGACAGTTTACCTTGATGACAGCTTTTCAAACTAATTTCAATAATTTCTTGCCATCTTAATGCATTCGGGCAGCTGTCAACCACTAATGTATGTACAGTTTAAAGTGTTATGATGTCTGTTGGCCGCTAGGGGGCATCTGCACCGATACACGTCGTCAAGAGCTCAAACTAAAATAAGTGAAGAAGAACCACTTCCTGTTCAAATCCAAATAAGCTAGAAACATACAGTAGCTTCAGAAGATGTGAAACCATGTATAACACGTCTTCAATATTTAACCTATCAGTGTTTTGTCAGAGGTGTGCATGAACTTGGAAAGTCTTGCTGGCGTTTCATTAGATGGCAGAATGATATTTTCATCTACTGAGCTAGTGGTACGTTAGCTGACTTGCCTTGGAGAAACAGGTGTGCATATGAGGCTGCATACAATTAAGTGCAATGTAAATAGAGTGCAGTAGATAAAAGCAAAGAAAAATGTACACAACTACGCTATGTACATCTTTTACTACTATATTTAAAAATCAAATTTTTATCACTAATATACAAACAATAAAACATTATTATTGTTAATATTTTACTATTGTGGGAGTAAACAGGTGTTCCTGAACTGATTAATTGCCTTCTCTAGTGAGACGCAGACCACAACCTCTGGCCCTTCAGGCAGCAGAAAGGTACTGTAAAATTATGACTGTGTGCTGGAACCAGTTTATTTATTTGGAGTATAGTTAGCTCAAGATGACTCAAAATTGATGTTTATGTCCAGAACAGAGCAAATACATAACGCTCAAATCCCCTGTAAACGATTGTATATGTAGATTGTTGTTATTAGTGGCACAGCTGTATTTTCTACTGGAGCCAGAGGGCAGTTGTACCCTAGAGTTTGAATGATCCAGAGAATAATTCTTTGGGTCCGTTTTGTTCTTTGATCCCTGTTAATGAAGTCAGCTGACTGTACAAATTCTGTACATATGTGATTTACATTTGCATGTTGATGCCTGTCTGTGTCTGTGGTTCAGTTCCCCCTGCAGCCGTCCATCTGGGTTACAGTGAAGAGATGCTCACCATCCATGTCATGTGTTCAGGATGACTTTTACAGATGCTGAGCATCAGGGACAGGTATGAAATTCAGCTGTGTAAACCAGTACTTCTTCTGTGTATTTCATTGTAATTATTCGAAGATGGAACTGTGTAGGGGGTTGTCAAACTCTCACCATGCTTATAAAAGGGTGCAATCCCTCTACACTTTATGGGTTTTTTGAGAGGAGGAGAGTTTTTGCAGGTGTTATTGCTGTAGTTTAATTGATTGACAGCCAGAGAGAGTGAGGTTTAGATAGGATTCACGTAAGATTAGGTAAACCAGCATACAGTTATACACTCACATTGGCACGTAGACATTCATATACAAAACCACATGCAATGGGTTTCACCTTCTTCTTCTCTGATTTCCTGCAGGTGCAACTCAAAGAGTTCAAAATGAAACGGTTCAAGCAACAGTGGAGGTTCAGCGTTATTTGGCTGAGCCCTACCTCTTCAGAGGACAAGATCCATGAAAATACTAGAACTCAAGGGCAGCGGTTTATCCTAATCTTTACAAGCTAGCCAAAAGATATCTTCATATGCCAGCAACTTCTGTGCCATGTGAAAGGGTCTTGTCCAAAGCTGGAGAGGTAGTAACAAAGAAGAGGAACAGACTTCAGTTGAAATGATCTTGTTTTTAAATAAAAATCTCTGAACCCCCCAAATCCCATTCCCAGCTTCACCAGCATTTTGTACAACTATTGCCATAACAGTCCCTAGTTGCACAAGCATTTCCAAATTTTGTTACAGATTTTTGTTTTGTAAATATATTTTTGCATTTCTATCCATTTTTCATAGGCATATCTTTATTACACACAGTATTTTAAGATGGCATAAGTAATTAATGTCTTTAAAAGACAAAACAGTCAAACATTTCAAGATGCACATAGAACCTTTATTGTTAAACATACATAACAGTGCCTTACGGTTTCATGACACCTTGCCCTCTATTGTTCCATGCAACTATTCTGTCAAAGGTTGTCCGTCAGGTAAGTGAGTGTAGTGTAGTGTAGTGTAGTGTGTGTGTGTGTGTGTGTGTGTGTGTGTGTGTGTGTGTGCTGCAGCAGAGAGATGTGTGTATGCAGTCAGTGACAGAGCTGCTCTGTCACACAAGATAAACACGGTTTATACTTACAACACATATCTTTTCCTGGTCAGCCTACTACATGTCTATGGAAAGCTAAGTTAATCAAATTATTCTGATTACCATTTTAGGGGTGTTAGGTATTTTTAGTCAGATAGATATTGGATAGATACTTTATGTATTAGAAATGTTTAGTGGAGATAGGATGTCTAGTTAGACTGTTAAATGCTTAGTCATGCTTATGAGTTTCTACAGGGTACATCTGGTCAAGGATAACTAGAGAGAAGAGTTGATGACTGTCAGCAGACAGGATGTTTAATATTATTATTATGACGTGTAGAACTGTAGCCTTAGCCATAATATGTTCTTATGTTTAAGTCACGACATGTTACTAGAGGTCGTGAGAATGTTTTTAGTTACACACCACTTAATCAACAGACACACACACACATTGATTTGCTTCATGTTTTGACTACTGCTATGACCAGCTGCAAAGCTGGTAACAGAGACATTTCGGTTGACGTTTTTGTGTAGTATGGGGCTAGATTACACTGCATGCAGTTTGGAGGTGCAAGATACCTGAGCGTGTAATGTTAATTTTACCTGTGATCCTTTGAATAAATCAGCACTGTTTTGAAGTTACTTGGACTGCCTCGTCTCTCAGAGTTAGCAATGGTAACAAGAACTGGCCAACGAAACAACTTGGTGCCGTTTGACCCGTGAGCCAGCTGAACTCTTCAGACGACCGGTACATTTTCCCAAGCAATGGTCCCGGAACAACAGCGGTTATCCTGTGCCAGGCTGAGCTGGGAATCCAATATGCGGTCCTGATCTGACTGGTTTTCCTCGATGAGAGTGTGACCCCCTGGTTTCAGTCAAAGTTATGAGCAGTCCCATACATCAACGGGCCGGCCAGAAACTATAGGTAAGCGGAACCTTTGGTTTATACATAAACTCCGCACATTGAATTAATTCTAAATTAAAGCTGATGTGTGGGCTGCCCACTCTCAACATTCTAAATTGGTTCCTAAACAGTAAGGTTAAAGAAACACAGTTTTTTTTTCAGTTTTTGAAGGCTGTGCTGGTTTGTTCTTAGTCACATGTACAGTTAACAGAAGCACATAGTCTCATTTGAGGGGAAGTAAATGAGTGCCGTTGATCACAGAATTTGATGCCAATAAGGGACGTAAAATTCACATTTTATAGGTGGATTTCTGCTACGTAGTAGCAGTTGTTTCCTCAATTTTCCCCTTTCCTTTTAATTTCCCTCCGGCTGGAGCAGAGGCAGAGACTCCTCTCAACCAAACAAATGACTCTCTGATACAGACAATAGGTTCATTGTGAGAATTCGTTGTGGAGTTAATGTGCCTTGTACAGCAGTGTAATGACTCTGCGTGGGGGTGACTGCCTGTCCTGTTGAGATAAAACGGTGGAATTGATTGGGAATTAACCCCCAGAAATTGCGCGCAGCAGGGGTTAGCCTGCTGTAGAAGTTTCGCATTTTGATCAGTTTCCACCGGGCCAAGAGTCTCTCATACACGAACAGCGTCGTGAGAGGCATATTAATTTTTCATTATGGCTGACTGTGATGTGATTCAGGACTGGAAAAATTGCAAATCGGGCACACTGGGTGCTATCTTGTATCAATCGTTGAACAAATGGCTTGGCACACAGAGTTTAAACCAACATTGTAGTGAAAAAAGATTATTTTTTAAGTTGGTGTGAGTGTATGTGTGAAAGAGGTATGTTTGGGTCCTATGACGAGGCGCCACCAGCAGATGGGGCTGTAAAACTCTTTATTAAACAGGCTGCTCGCTTGACTTCAAAGGCACGTTTTGACTCTGCGTGGGGGTGACTGCCTGTCCTGTTGAGATAAAACGGTGGAATTGATTGGGAATTAAACCCCAGAAATTGCGACGTCTGTTTTTGGGCGAGTTTGAAAAAAATCCAGAGAACCACATCAAGTGTTGAAGCAGCGCATGTCTCTGATACTTCTTCCAGTGACGCATGGGGACACACACCCTCTGCCCCTCCTCCTCCCGCACAAGCTGCAGAGGAAGACAAAGAGGAGGCAGATTTTCAAAATAATGCTCATCACCAAATGCCATTATGTGCTTTTGCCGATACTGAACAAAGTGGTTCATCATTAGTTGTGATCAAAGGAGGTATTTTACGAACGGCAAGTGTTCCCGGTAAGGAGGAAGACTGGACTAGCGCGCAGCAGTACTTAGATGGCGTAATTGCAGAATTTGGGGCACAGACTGCCCCGCGCAGTGAGGAGCCAGGCACTTCCAGTCAGGGTAGTGCAGTTGGCTCAGACGTTATGAAGAATTTGCTGAAAGCGTATAATCTTTCGGTGAAAACTCAGACTTCCAGTGTTTGTACTGCTTCTGCTAAAGGGAATAAAAAACATGGTTGTCACAGGGCAGTGCATGTTGTGTCTGAAAGTGATAGCTCAAGTGACGACTGGAGTAAGAGAAAATGTCCCTATACTGCCTCTTTAAAATGCAGGAGCAAACGCAGAGAAAATATACATGCATGTCTGGAGAAACCTGCGACTCAGATGCCGCTACTCCAAACTCACACCACAGGGTGGCGTTTCCGTGACGTACGTGCCGTTTTCTCTCCAAGATACGTCACTAATTAAAAGCCAGCTTCCGCCATTAGACAAGGGCGGGGCCCGATGGATCAAGGCATTTTTGAGTGCATGCGCTGGCTGTGTGCCAGCTCTGGGTGATTTCAGACGTATCTTCACAGCCTGTAATTCTCTCAGTATGCTACAGGAAGTTGAAGTCTTGGCCAATACAGACAGAGATGACGACTCAGTTCCACTTCACGCGGTAATTCATGTGCTCTGGCCTGTGATCAGGATGAAATATGCGCTACAGGCTCAGAGTGTTAAGCTGTCTCATATTCCCATGCAGACAGGGGAGACAGGAAGTCAGTATATCTTAAGAGTGCGTGAACTGTGGCATAATTACAGCGGTGAGGACCCAGGCCTGGTTCAGAGTGTTGGTGTGTTGTTTCGTAGCACTGTTGAGTCTTCTCTCTCTGTAAGAATGCAGTGGTTAAAACAGGTGACTGGCTTAAATGCTCTGCCCTATGAACAGTGGGCAGCCCATATTATTCAGTATATTGATAATGACAAAGAAGATAGAGAAAAAGATGAAAGGGAACTCTCATCCTTACAAGCACAGCTGACAAAAGCACAACTTAAAGAGATGAGAGATACAGTTAACAGAAATAAAGCTGCTGAAAACCAGATGCTTTCAGTGGGCACTATACAACAGTATGCAGAGCCCTCTGCCGTGGTACACAACGCACACACACCTGTACCTGGACAGCCACACCCCTATTCATTTCACTCACAACCCATGAGTAGTGGCTTTCAGAGCCGTGGCAGATCAAGAGCACGTGGTCGAGGTTCCAGGGGTTACAGGAGAAATTTTGTGAGAGATGACAGATGTCTTATTTGTCACGAAAGAGGACACTGGGCGCGTAACTGCCCAGTGCTTTATCAGCAGGCGCAAGGACAAGCAGGATCATAACCTGCTCAGGCGACAAATGTACTACCATATACACCTCCAGCTCAACATCAGGCACCTGGATTCAATCAGATGCCCCAGCAATAGGGCTGCCGAAAGTCTATAACAGGTGACT
>NW_018128042.1:475068-479300 GCF_001952655.1 Monopterus albus
AAACTTAACTGGGTTGAAGCTCTACCGATTGTATTGTTCAACCTCAGGTCCACTCCAACTAAATCACTAAATGTGAGCCCACATGAAATCCTGACAGGGAGAAAAATGCCCTGTCCTCTCACTGTTATGCCCAGGGATTCAACACCTCTTCTTTTGCAGCATGCTGACATAAGTGAATATGTCAGGTGGCTGAACAGCGCCGTGATGAGTCTCTCTGAACAGGTGGTCGAAATCCTGCGCAGAGACCAAACTGAGGAGCTGACCTCAGTGGACAGCTGGGTCTACCGCAAGGTGCACAAACGTCACTGGCACGAACCGCGGTGGCAAGGACCCTACAAGGTAGCAGAAAGCACCACACACTGTGTTAAACTGTGGCTCACTGATAACAAGTTAAGTAACTGGATCCATAAAACACACTGCACACTAGCAGAGGATCCCACTGATTCTACCAGTATGGGTTTACACTTTTGAATAGTGATATTTAAAGCTGTGTATGATGGGTAACACATAGACTATAATACAAATAGTTTAAATTTAAGTTTAAACTACATCAGTAAGCATTCTGCATTACACAAACAACTCCAGCATGTTGCCGTGATGGGATGCCGCCTGTGCAGTGGGTCCAGTCCTGAAACTTGCTCGATACCAACTATTCCTAACTTCATGTGGCCCTCAGAGTGGCCCCACCACAGGGCGTGGAGAGCTTCATGAAATGGGGTTCCATGGCTGAACAGCCACATCCAAGCCTGACACCACCAAGTGCGATGCAGAGCGTCGGATTATGAGGTGAAGTTGCTTCTCAGGAACTGGGCTCAGCCCCTTTAATCCAGGGAAAGGAGCTCTTGATGCACAGTACTGAAGACCTAAGGTCAGAGCTTTGGAAGCTCAGAGATATGCCGTACAAGGGAAAAGAGCTCTTGATGCTTCAGCATAACAAGACATTTTGGACAGTCTCATGCTCCCAAGGGAGTGAGTTTGAGGTGGAAGAATTTGACTGGCCTGCATAAAGTCCTGACCTCACTGGTGTGCTTCTGGAGGAGTGGTCAAAATTCCCATTGACACACTCCTGGACTTCTCCAGTGCTTTTAACACCATACAGCTGGGACTTCTGAGGGACAAGCTGGAGCACAAGGGGTGGACCTCCAGCTATCAAACTGGATTCTGGACTACCTCGCCAACTGACCACAGTATGTGTAGGCACGAGACTGAGTTTGAAATGGTAGTCTGCAGCACAGGGGCCCCACAGGGAACCATCTTGACACCATTCCTTTTCTCTCTGTGCGCTGCAGATTTCATGTATAGCTCACTAAACTATCACTTGCAGCTGCACAATTCAAGTCAGTCAAAACATATGGAAAGCATGGTAAACAAAACAGAGAGGGCTAAACTTAATGACAATGAGCATGTTTATATTTAAACAGGCACATGAAAATATATTGTACAACAGTTTTCAGTGAGTTGAATTCCCTGTTTAGAAAGTATACAGTTGATGGTGTGTGTCCTTTTAAATCCAGATCATTTATTCTTCAACAGCCCTGGGTTTCATGTTTTGCACACTTGTGTTAACGACTGAACAATAGTTGGAAAAATATTAAAAACTTTTTGAAGTACATTCATGGCATGTGTCCCAAACAGACAGCATCCGCTGATGAAATTAATCAAAACAATGATTCAGGAAAACACTAGATGGCAGCAATTCACTATCTAAGTTTTATACAGGCCCAGTATTTGGGTTTTCATACACTACAAGCTACAGGCTACGTGGTACTCTAATTTGGATGTATCAATTAGGGAGTAATTGAAATCACATTAAGAAAATATTCTTAATTGATTTTGCACAAATGTTTGTGAACTAAATTATTTGATATGTTAAAAAC
Organism: Monopterus albus; assembly: GCF_001952655.1. Classification (NCBI taxonomy): domain Eukaryota; kingdom Metazoa; phylum Chordata; class Actinopteri; order Synbranchiformes; family Synbranchidae; genus Monopterus; species Monopterus albus. The sequence continues at coordinate 476,946 of NW_018128042.1, forward strand.
ATTTAAGTAACCCATAATATGTGTCATTTTCATTCAGGCAGTCATTTTGAAGGAAAATGTAACCTCTGTCTCTAACAAGTATGTTCCGATTTAGATTCAGTACTAATTTGTTTGGATCCAAAGCACTTCCTCTGCAGGGCTACATCAACATGTAACTGGAAAAACAACAACTGTGAAAATGGGGATGAGAGACCTTTTCTCTTACCACCAGGTCAGAACTGCGACACCCATTGGGGCTGTAACAGTCATGATCAGTGGTCGCAGCCAGTCACCAGGAAGGCAAACCCAGCCAGCAGCATGTTGCCTACAGACCAGGCCATACTGCCCAACACACCGATAAACGGCCTGTGACCGGTGTCCACCCAGTCGATGCCTGCGAGGTGAGCAGGAAAAAACAGATGCCAAGACATAATAAATATTCTGCAAGAAGACTTGGTTTTGTAAACAGTGATGGAGGCAAGTCGGGGACCAGTTAGTTAAAAAAATGTCTCTGCACACAGCTGATCCGAACTACTCACTGAGAACTATTGAGTGTATGCTGATCCCCATCAGTCCAAACCCAGTGAGAAACCTCAGCACTGCAAACAGGATGTAGGAGTTTGCAAATGCATTGGCGAAGCCAAATGTGATCGCCATGATGTATGAGGCCAGAAGAGTGTTTTTCCTCCCATACCTGAGAAACACAATGGGCATCAGGTGATTTGAATGCATCAAGTTGAATTTAATTCGTTTTTACACTGATGAGTTTATTAACAAAACTTCCTGAAATGGGAACTCGAGTCCTGGTCCTTCTTTAAACATTCACTTAGTCTGAGAGGAAAATACAGTCTTTTCCTCTCTCCTTCCTATTTTTGATTACATATATTTCCTATTTGAATGCACAGTTTATTTTTTATTTTTGTCTTATTTTTGATTTTTTTTCTTCTTATTTCCTCTTGAACTACGTGAAATTTGAACATTTGTGTCACCACAGTGTCACTGAAAATTCTGACTGTAGGGGAGACACTCTTTATGCCCATACTTATCACAGAGGTATCAAATGCTATGGCTCTATTTTTTTTCTTATTTCCTCTTGAACTACGTGAAATTTGAACATTTGTGTCACCACAGTGTCACTGAAAATTCTGACTGTAGGGGAGACACTCTTTATGCCCATACTTATCACAGAGGTATCAAATGCTATGGCTCCCAGCATCACTCCAAGGAAAAAGATTGTTCTTGTTGTGTTTGTCAGGCTTTTTCTATCGCAGACAAGGTCCCACTGACAAGCAGATCACAAAGAAAATGTAATTAGATGATCTATTTAGGTACCAGTTTTCTGCTAGCCCTTAGGTGCATCTATTATCTGTAAAACTAAAATCTGTGTGTGTGTGCATCTTTTCTCCATCACTAATGTTATTTAATGCACTGTTGATGTAAATATCTGCTGACTTAGGTCCTACCACTCATTCATAAAGGTTGTTAGTGATAAAACAGTGGCTGTACCTCTGATGCCAGGGTGGAAGTGAAGGTGGAGCTGTCATAAACTCATCCGCTCTGTGGGAGAACTGTGGGCAGGTCAGTGCTGTTGGAGCTGTTGGATAAGAGCTCAAAGTGATGCTCTGCAAACATCTCACAGGACTTTGGGTGCCCATTTCCTCCCACAGGAACACTAAATGTCAGTCTCTTCTCCTGAGTTCAATTTCTGAAAAGTCCGCCACCATCCAGGGTGCTGATGTCACAGCGGTGAGGAGGCACCGCAGCAATGAAGTTGTTCAGCAAGAAGTGACGGGAGAACTATTCGAGGGGCACAGAGCAAGACGATGATGACGATTTGGAAAGGCCCAAAACCATCTATCTCCTCCAGGATATTCTCAAACTGCATCCCCATAGTGCTTGTGGCTGCTAAAAGAACAGATTTAGATTTGCTCTAAGTTGACAGAAGTAAACCATAAAATCAACAATGTGGAACAAGTGTCACTATCACTGAAGAAGCAGAATTAGTCACCTGTGTCCAAAAGGACTAATGCACTGCTGCAAAACCTGATGTCTGCAGACAACAGATGCAGCAATATAATAAAAAATATACAAGAATATAACAGAATGTATGCTACATGGGAGCACCATGTGCAGCAGTCAACAGTCCATGTGTAATTATGCATGTGCAAACTGAGAATGTAAACAGTACAACACATATTTCCTGGTAATAAACTCCTCAGCTGTTTAGGAGTCTGATGGCAGAGGGAAAGAAAGAGTTTTTCAGTCTGGAGGTCCTACACTTTACACTTCTGAACCTTCGACCAGAGGGTAGAGAAGTGAACAGTTCGTGCTGGGGGTGGGTTGGATCTTTGAGGGTGGAGGCAGGTTTCCTGCGCA
>NW_018128042.1:479737-482039 GCF_001952655.1 Monopterus albus
CCGCCAGCTCTGCAGGCAGCAGCAACACAAAGCTCTACACCGGCGGGCCCCAGTGATGACCCTCTATACTTCGGTAACTTCAGACAACTGCTGTTCATACCTGCCTATATGTACAATCACGTCTGTAGCACAAACACACACATCCTCTCCTTTGTGCATGAATTCTGAGGACAGAGATAGTTTGATGATAGCCTGTGTTCTTTCACTGTTTCTACTGTTGTCCCTCAGATATAATGAGGATTGTCGTTGCGGTACGTCTGGGACTGCTAGCGATGGCTTTGGTTTTACTACTGCTACTGTGCAGACATAAAATCCTATGGACACAAGGTGAGGGATGGAAACCTGGCACAAATGCTAGCATGCAAGGAGTGAGGAGTAACTACAAGTAGACAGAAAAAATATCTTACTGTTTCCATCTATTCATATGTTGTTTGTCCTTTGTGTTGTGTTGCAGGGGGCTCATCAGGACAGACCACAACTGCTGGTCATAACAGAGGTGTGTGTGGGTTTGCACGTGAGCAGCAACTGCATTTATCTGACTACTGCCCTTTCCCTCTGCAGGAAAATCCTGAAGATCACCCCAATGAGGAGATGCAGGAGTTGAACAAGCAGATGAGCTCAGGGGATGCGCTGCCGTCCATTTATGGTGTCATCAACCTTGCTTCACTATGCCAGCATCAGTCTGCAGAAGGGAAGGAAACACAGTTTCTGGCACAAATAAAAGTGACTTCTCAGTCTGTGACTAACCTTCCCGCAGACCTGCTTCACTATGCCAGCATCAGTCTGCAGAAGGGAAGGAAACACAGTTTCTGGCACAAATAAAAGTGATTTCTCAGTCTGTGACTACCGGTACTCATCTATTAGGACTCAAGGTGGCACCTGTCCTCCAACAGCAGATCAACTTCTCTATTCCACAGTTACAATGCCAGGGGAACTAAAATAGTCAATCTTTTAATATGTATTTAGAGTGGGACATGATGTGAAGGATTTGAATTTTCATATGTATAAATATCATCTATACACCCAGAATATATGAAGAAATGATTGAAGTGGTCACAAAAATAAGTACCGCAAAGAAGGAAGTTACTGGCTAGTGGTTTCAATTTAGCAGATGATTCAGAGTTAACAGAATTATTTATTAACTGATGATTGTGTGCATTTGTAAATCTAAGACACTAGTTATTATATAATTCTTCATGAATATAGTGCAAGCAGCTATTAATTAGCTGCTAATCAGAAATAGTTCTTGATTTGCTCCTTAAACTTGATCATTGGTAACTACTTGAAATACCTTGTAAAGCATTGCTATAGTTCTCTCAATATTACAATATCTAAAGTGGTTAAATCCAGGGACGGCCCAGGCTCTGTTGGTGCCCTAGGCGAGATTTTAGATCTCTCTCTCCCCCCCCTCTAAAAAAAAAAATCAGAAAATGCAGATTTTTCCAAACTTTACTAGAATATAACATAACCTTACATACTGATAAGTATTAAGATAAATTAGTAAATAATTTGTGATAATAAATAAATTTGCCCTAGTCACCTGAAGAATCGCAAAAATTATATTAGAAATTAAAGTGCAAATCAACAAAAAAGTGCTATTATATTCAGAATCACACAATAGTTTCAAAACTGAAGACGCCTGGATTTCTTTGCAGCAAAGTCATCAATGACTGCATCAAATGACAAATTCTGAGAAACATCATTATTGATGCTCTTTGGCCATGGTAGACCTCAAGTACGTCTTAATCAGCTTGAGCTTTGAAAAGCTCCTCTCTGCAGCTGCCACACAGTCACTGGGATAGTCACACTTATCCTCAGTGCCACCCACATGTTTGGAAAGATTTCTTACAGTCGTTTTTCATGCAGATATTGAAGAATCTCCATGGTTAAGATGGTCTAAAAAGGCTTTCAAAATACTGCATAAACATCACGGGCTAATACTCAGTGATTGTGATTCTTACTTCTATGTTGTTCTTTTTTCTGTTCCTCTTCTTTGCGTCGCTTCCTGACTTGTGCCCGTGATAATTTTCTTTTTTCACTCATTTTTAAAAATGGTACTTTCAGAGCACATATTTTAACTGCGTGCTCCATGCACTGTCAATGCGTTATGATGATGCATTATAATTACGTCATGACGCAGAAAGTGTTTAAATTAGTACGTTTTCAAATCTTCTGGTTTTTCATTGATGTCAATTTTATTTTATTCTAACATTACTTGAATCACTACGATGATCGATCAGTACTAAAACTGTCATTTTCTTATGGGTGTTGGAGCGCATGATGGTCACAAGAGGGCGCTCTT
>NW_018128042.1:482056-506238 GCF_001952655.1 Monopterus albus
CGAGAAAAAAAAAAACTAGTCCCACAAGGACACCTCGACATGGGGACTGCAGACTCAATCACATAAATGCTTTTCAGTATGTAAGATATGGTTCTTGTTACCATTGCTAACTCTGAGAGACGAGCCAGTCCAAGTAACTTCAAAACAGTGCTGATTTATTCAAAGGATCACAGGTAAAATTAACATTACACGCTCAGGTATCTTGCACCTCCAAACTGCTCGCAGGCAGATGTAAGATGAAAGACCCTGAACCCACCAGGCCTATACATTATATCCCCTCGGTTGGGCTAGCCCCATACTACACAGAAACGTCAACCGGGACGTCTCTGTTACCAGCTTTGCAGCTGGTCATAGCAGTAGTCAAAACATGAAGCAAATCAACATGTGTGTGTGTCTGTTGATTAAGTGGTGTGTAGCTAAAAACATTCTCACATGACCTCTAGTGACATGCCATGACATTAAACATAGGAAATTAACAGGTCTATGACTCACAAAACACACACTGCAGCAAAACAGCACAACCCTTGACTGTTATAAAATATTTTACCTGGTGATTCTCACATGATCTCTCACAGCTTTTCTTTAAAACCAGAACAGAGAGACAACATAGTAGACAGGACACAACATAACTCAGCATTACTCACTGCTTCTGCTTCATCTTGTACCCTGTAGAAACTCATATGCATGACTAAGCATTTAACAGTCTAACTAGACATCCTATCTCCACTAAACATTTCTAATACATAAAGTATCTATCCAATATCTATCTGACTAAAAATACCTAACAAGAAGTATACATTCTTCGAAACAAACATAAAATTGACAAAATTCCCTTCATTCACCTTAATTGCAGCTAAAATGACCAACCCATGGTATTTCCATACACCTACCCACTGAGAACAGGTGAGCCAGCTAACCACCGCAGAAGTTTTTCATACCTTTTTCCTCGTTTTTCTTTTATCCACATGGAGAGAAAAAACTGTGCACCAACAGTTAATTTGTGAAGTGAAGCTAACTGACGTATTTTAGCACGCTACATCCTGTTTCGTCAAAATAACATCCCGTTTTTTCAAAATAAAACCCAAAATACATATAAACGTAAAATAAAAGATAAATATTGCTCAGAAATTATTAAAATAAAACGTTAACCCTTTCTAGGCGGGTTACAGGAGATAATAAATATTGAGCAGAATTAAGTTAAAGTTATTGCTGGTTCGGCCCTCCAACACAGTTCAGGTTTCTCATGTGGCCCCTTGTAAAAATTTATTGCCCAACCTTGTCCTAGAGTAACCTGAGGGGGTTTACTACTCTGTTAGTTGGATGGCTGCCCAATTTGCAGCCCAGATTAAAAGACAGCATGAGGACACCTGTTGCACCTCAGAGAGGGAGAGATAGAAAAGAGTCTAATGTAAATTCAATGTTTTCAAGATGTCATCCTGTGACAGGTTAATGTGTTTATGTATCACATTTTAATGAGTAGGACACCTGTATGACAGTGATATGTCGCCTGTCACTTTGTGCTCATTATTTTTGTTTTACAGCTTCTGAAGGGGTGACTACTGCAGGAGCTCTGTAAACTGTTCTGCTTCATGAACCAGAAATGGAGATATTGACCTTTTGCAATAAATCCTACTCCTTGTTTCAGACTGAGGAGACTGTTTTTTCAAAAGATAAGGAAATTCTATCTGGTGAGAGCTTATACTGGCCCAGGTTGGAGTTTTCACAACACACCAGTAAATGTGAGACAAGACACAGAGTCAAAGCAGGACAGATGACCCACGATGATTGGTGAAACAGTTTCTGGTCCAGATTCAGACTGATTAGGAGTTTCTCCAGCAGCTGACGTAGAACTGGCCCAGACTCTGTGCCCATAAAGTGCGTCCAGACAGACTCTAGCTTCTGTTCAGTTGGGATACCATGAGTCATCACTGAGAAACAGAGCTGAAGAGGAACAAGACAAGAACACATCAGTATTGATCTGTTGGTGAGATGTTGCGTTATTGCTGTGAATGGGAAAAGGAACCAGTGAGTCCTGCTGTCAGATAAATGCAGTCATGTCAAGTAGCAGTAGCTCAGACTGCATTTCCTGTGAGTCCAGGACTGGACTCTGTGACTTTCCACCACTGATTCCAGCAGCACAGTCAAGTTCATGGAGTCACAGCCACATGTTCAGCCGTCCACATGCTCAGAGAGGACAAGGACACTTGGACTGGACCCAGTAAGAGACCAACTGGCAGGTCAACTGGTCTGAAGGTTTACCATCTTCTGATTGGTTCAGCTGTTCTGCTGCCATTGTGTTTCTTCTCCTCACTGAGGAGTTGGTTGATCAGGGTTTTTGTCCTTGTTCAACCAAGTGCAGGTCTGTGGTGCAAGTCTCTGTCTGTGGTTTCTTGTCACAACAGGTTGATTTCTGTTCCAGTGGCTTCAGAACGTGTGTCTGGGCTGTTTGCTTCAGGTCACTGCGGTGCTGAAAGGTGAACCGTCGGCCTGGTCTCAGATTTTCTTCCAGGATCTCTCTGTGTCCAGCTGCACTCATCCTTCCCTCAGTTCTGACCAGTTTCCCTGTCCCTGCTGCTGAGAAGCCCCTCCACAGCAGGACGCTGTCCCCACTGCTAAACTCTGTAGGGACAGTGTTAACAGGCGATGAGCAGAGCCTGGTGTGTGTCTTTCTAAACTCTGTCCAGTTGGCCCAGTTTGCCACAGGTGGATCCAGTCTGGTTCTAGACATGCGTCAATGAGGACGAAGCAAACAGGAAGCAGCTGAGCACAGTTTGGAGACACAGCAAAGGCTCGGACAGAGACCTCAGTCTGTGGTTTTCAATGAATCATCAAATGTTTTTAAAAACATGTTTCACTTTATGGTTGAGAGTTATTTAGTGTCGATGTAAAAATGGCAGTTTGATCCATTTCACATTAAACCTATAACACAATAAAGTGCCAGACAGTGAAGGGGTCAGAGTTATGTCTGCAGCCACAAGCCAGAAACCAGTCAGTGTGTCGGGTTGCTAAGCTGAAGCCGCTCTAATAGGATCTATGGGGTCGGAGGTCTGTGAGGGACAAAAAGAGGTGGTCCCTGGAGGAAGAGTCTCACTGCGGACAAACGCTCTCTCTGCTCCAACCTCCACTCTTCCCTGGCACCATTGTGGATTTACCTTCACACCGTGACCACTGAGAGTTTCCGGGACACATCACTACCAGCCTCTTCACCATGCACCCGACCCACACATACACCTCCATAACATAACGCTGTGAGAGGCCGGCTCACACAGGGCGGGGCTACAGGGTGGCTGGATACTGGCCTGACTGACAAAAACTGTGTCTGTGGAGACCCTCAGTCAGCCAGGTCATGGTGGATCCAAAGGGCTAGAGGTGGACCCTGGACTAGTTCCAAGCCTTGAAGAGGTTTCAGCTTTCATCCCAGAAGCTTCTTCAGCTCTGACCAACTAGTGGGGAGTCTCAGAGTCGCACAGATCCATGTGACCAGGCTGAAGCAGTCGAGTGCAGCGTTGCATCAGAAGTACCGTGGGATTTCTCCTGAGTCTCAACCTTTCAGCACTCACATGAAGAACCTTCAAGATTCTGAGGCCTTAAGTTTGAGAAGCAGATTCTGGACCTGATGGACTTAAAGGATCTGTGGACCCCTGGAACCAAACACAACCTGTAGTACTTTAAGAAATGAGCGCAGCTGGTTTCCAGAGGTCACATACAAATGTCACTGATACAAATTGGTGGGATGAAATGAGCTCAGGCTCATTTTAAGATCAGATTTTATTGCTGATGGTTTGATGAAGAGGAGACACTGTGTCACTACTCACATGATTTGTCTCTGAGAGATGTAACCTCACGGTCATAGTCGTACCTATAGGGAGAAAGAGAGCAGTTAGAGTGAGAGGAATTAACCAGCTTGTGTCTGAGCCTTATTAAACCTGACAGTGATGATCCAGATCATCAGTCCCAGCAGCTGAACATGAACTGATTCTCTATCAATAAGCCTGATCAGCAGCTCAAACAGATAACTGTGGCTTCACTTCCTCTGTGTGACGTTCAGGATTTGACCATCAGTGTCCTGATATTCCAGCTGCTACACATCCTGTTTATTTGAGCCTTCACTGAGTAGATGTGCACATACGGCACCAGTCTAAAGTTTGGACCTTCTCATTAGCTGCTTGTTTCTCTGAGTTTCTACACTGGAGACTCCGACTGAAAACATCAGCAACATGAAACAACACATGTCGAATGATGTAGGAAGCAAACCCATGTTACAGCAGAACAGGGCTCATGGTGTCACTGTTTGCCTTGATGCCAGCTGTGCACACTGCTGGCCACATGTGGAACAAGCCGGTGAGCCAAAGCACATGTCCAGTCTCTGTGAAGCCCGTTTCACTGAGGAGGCTGTATTAGGTAACCTGGCCTTAATCCTAGGTCGCCAAACAACAGCTCTTAGCTCTTCCAGATGACACAGTAAGGGCTGAGTCGGGGCACAGAGTGAAGGACGAGCAACCGACAAGTGCTCAGCACATGTGTGAACTCCTTCAGACTGCTGGAGAAGCATCGAGCTGCCTCCTTCATGGAGCTAAGAGTGTGCATAGCTGCTGTCACAGCTCAATATGTCCACTTACACAGTCTCACATAGGACACATGGTGTTATTGGGTCAGATCAGCATGGGATGTGCTTTCAAAGTCATCACGTCACACATTCATCACACAACACATGTTCTGTCTGACTTCTAAGTGTGTGCACATGAATCCTAGGTCGCCAAACAACAGCTCTTAGCTCTTCCAGATGTATCAGCCATGGAGAAATGACAGGGCCCAGGTTCCAGAGACCAGAGTCTTCTACCTGTTGTCTCATTGTGGACATGTGCTCAGAGTGGGATGTGTTCTGCTCACACAACTACTGTGTAGGCTGGATAAAGACATAAGAGGAGGACAGCAGAGTCTGTCCACTATCCATGTCTTCTCCTGAATCAGGACCAGTGGATCCAAGCTGGGATTAAAGTGTTTGAACTGAGAATTCCAGTCCTGGTCGAACCTCCATCTCACCCTGGGAAGAAGAGCTCCCCTCAAATAGCAGACTGTGGCAGCACTTTGCTTTCATTCCACATCATTACATGTGTGTTATGTCAGAGTTTGGTTGTTTTCACTGAGGAAATCAGCCACTGAGAAGGTTGGACGTTTACAGGAAACACTGGCTCTTTGCTTTGATACTGACTGGGTTTAGTACAATACTGCTGAGGCAGCAGGGACTGAATGCAACCATCTACTCACCTCAGACTCTCCAGTCGACAGTCTATACTCTGCACTAGATCACACAGCTTCTTCACATCTGGATTCTGCAGGTCGTTCCAGCTCAGGTCCAGTTGTCTCAGATGGGAGGGGTTGGACTTCAGAGCTGAGGCCAGAGAAGCACAGCTGGTCTCTGACAACCTGCAGCCCCTCAGTCTGAATAAAGAATAAACCATGTGACGTTAGAAGAGCAAGTTCCTGCCTGAAACCATTCAGTGCTCCATCATCTGTTCAGAGCTGAAGAAGGTTTAGAAAGTGGAAACTCCAAAGCGCTGAACCCAACAGGACGCAGGTTAAAACAGGAAGTGACACCGAGCTCTCATTAATATTAATGACAACATGCTGCTGCTTCAGTAAAGGACACATCAGGATAAACAGGAAATAGTATCATCAAAGTGTTGGAGCCATCAGACAGAGACTGTGTATTTGTTATTGTCTGAAAGGTTACACAGTGGGTTGGTTATTGTTTTAAACGTTTGTCAGAGAAAATAAACCACCAATTGGACCAAACCATAGAAGAAGAAAGCAGTTTCCCATGAAGCTCCTCAGTGTGGATCAGTAGAATATCAGCCTTATGTCTGCAGTTTGGTGTCAGCACAACTTTCACATCAGATTTATCTCAGCACAGAACTAAAACATGGTGTCTGACCTTAGAGTCTCCAGTCGACAGTGTGGACTCTCCAGAAAACCACACAGTTTCTTCACTCCTGGATCCTGCAATTCGTTTCCAATCAGGTCCAGTTGTTTCAGATGGGAGGGGTTGGACTTCAGAGCTGAGGCCAGAGAAGCACAGCTGGTCTCTGACAAACTGCAGTGACCCAGTCTGAATAAAGAAAAAAACATGTAGATGAAGTCATTGATAATCCAATCAGATATGTCCTAATCAATGAGTTTTTCTCTCCAATGAGCAGCACTACCTTGTCCTTCTGTTGTTCTACTGTTTCTGATCAGATCAATATCTGCAGCTCACTGAGCTCAGAGCTGTTAATCAGGAGCTCCATTATCAATCAGGTAGTTTGTGAGGAACCAGGTGTAAACGTCAGAATGTTCCAGCTGTTATTTCACTGGGTCACAACAATCAATATCAATCAGTGATCAATACGTCCAGTCTGCTGCTGCTCAACTCATGTTCAGATCGCCAAAATTTATTCTGCTGCTTCATTAATGTCCATGTTGATCCATTTAGTAGGAGCCAGTAAAAACTGGAGGATCTCTGACTTGTCACTCAACAACAAGCTGATCTCAGATCTGAGCCGAGTGTCTGACTTGAACTGATTTACAACTGGACTGACTTACACATGGTGAAAGCTCAGCTCCAGACTCACTAATAGGCCTGGAAGGATCCAGATGTGATGACCTGACTCTAAAGGACATGGGAGTCGCTCAGTTCCAGTAGAAGTCCCTCATATTAACTGACTGTTTGTCAAAGCCGCTGGACGTTTTCTGCAGTTTCTGGAGAAACAGTTTCTCCCCGACTGTGAGAAATACTAGTGAACACACATTGTTTAAGACGACCATGACAGTGAACCAAGTCAGATGCTGACAATTTATGATGGATTCACATGTTAATCATGTATTTCTGTTGACTTGTATTCTCATGTGTTGTGTGTGTCCTAGAAGTCTGGCTGGAACCAGCAGAATGTGGGGCCTCACAGAAGGGTCTCAGCATCCAGAGACAGGGAGCTCTGGGTTTCTGCAGGAACCTCTATGTGATGGGGGACAAGAGGAGCCCTCTGCCCTCTCAGAGTCACGGCTCTGAGTCTTTTCTCCTTACAAGGTCAAAGGTCTGAAGTAGGCATTCTACAGGTTAAGGAGATGTTATGTACAGACACTTAACATTTGTCAGCCAATAGGAGAAGGTTTCTGTGTCAGGTGGTTTTATATATGAGCTTGTGGCTCCTGATGCTCTGCTGAAGAAACTAAGCTGAAAAAAACTGAGCTGTGTTTTCCTCCTGTGTTGCAACACAATGTTCAGCAACCAGGGAGACTTGGCTTGGTTTGAGGTTTCCAGAATCATAGAGGGAGTTTGTCTACAACACGACTCAGTGAAATGAACTGAACCTGAAGGAATAATTCTTCATCTGCTGATAATAGAAGAAACATGAAAACACAGAATTAAACAACTAACATTCAAATGAGGTTCAGTTGGAGGTTAAAGTTCTCATATCTACAGCAGTAAGAGTCAGTGAACTCACCTCAGACTCTCCAGTCGACAGTGTGGACTCTCCAGAAAACCACATAGCTGCTTCACTCCTTGGTCCTGCAGGTCGTTTCCAATCAGGTCCAGTTGTCTCAGATGGGAGAGGTTGGACTTCAGAGCTGAGGCCAGAGAAGCACAGCTGGTCTCTGACAACCTGCAGCCCCTCAGTCTGAATAAAGAATAAACCATGTGACGTTAGAAGACCAAGTTCCTGCCTCCATCATCTGTTCAGAGCTGAAGAAGGTTTAGAAAGTGGAAACTCCAAAGCGCTGAACCCAACAGGACGCAGGTTAAAAGATACCAGAAGTGACACCAAGCTCTCATTAATATTAATGACAACATGCTGCTGCTTCAGTAAAGGACACATCAGGATAAACAGGAAATAGTATCATCAAAGTGTTGGAGCCATCAGACAGAGACTGTGTATTTGTTATTGTCTGAAAGGTTACACAGTGGGTTGGTTATTGTTTTAAACGTTTGTCAGAGAAAATAAACCACCAATTGGACCAAACCATAGAAGAAGAAAGCAGTTTCCCATGAAGCTCCTCAGTGTGGATCAGTAGAATATCAGCCTTATGTCTGCAGTTTGGTGTCAGCACAACTTTCACATCAGATTTATCTCAGCACAGAACTAAAACATGGTGTCTGACCTTAGAGTCTCCAGTCGACAGTGTGGACTCTCCAGAAAACCACATAGCTGCTTCACTCCTGGATCCTGCAGGTGGTTTCCAATCAGGTCCAGTTCTCTCAGATGGGAGGGGTTGGAATTCAGAGCTGAGGCCAGAGAAGCACAGCTGGTCTCTGACAACCTGCAGCGATTCAGTCTGAATAAAGAATAAACCATGTGAAGTTAGAAGACCAAGTTCCTGCTTGAAACCATTCAGTGCTCCATCATCTGTTCAGAGCTAAAGAAGGTTTAGAAAGTAGAAGTTTAGAAAGTGGAAACTCCAAAACAGCTGAACCAGCAGGATGCAGGTTAAAACCAGTCAGAGCCATCAGACAGTGACTGTGTATTTGTTATTGTCTGATAGATTACACAGTGGGTTGGTTATTGTTCTAAACATATGTCAGAGAAAATAAACTTACAGCTGACCAAACCACAGAAGAAGACAACAGTTTCCCATGAACCTCCTCAGTGTGGATCAGTAGAATATCAGCCTTATGTCAGCAGTTTTGTCCATATATCTCGTAATGTTTTAAATACATTTTTTTCCTTACATTTTAGTCTTACACTTCTATACATTTCAGTATGTGTCAACCACGTGACTGGAGTTGAGTGAGGGGCACCACTGTGGCATTATGGGACAGAAAAAACATGGACAAGAAGGAGAGAGACATACAGCCCCAAAGTTAACGTTAGACTGCATGTGATTCTAGAGGTGCAAACGGTAAACCTATATATATGTTGCATTTGTGATCAATGTTGTTAATGTGCCTCTACTTGGACATGTTTAAAATTCTTCATTGTTACTTTGTTCTGTAGTTTTCACAATGTCCGAACGAAACACAGAGAGGGGAAAATAAACTTTCTGAGGACGACAGTAGGAAGCGTGGCGATCCTTTGAACCAAACTAGAACTGAACCAGTGCAGCTACATGTACATGAGGTACGGAGCCATATGCATTGGTGAGGTCCAACCACACTACTGCCAGGTCTCTCTTGCTTTCATGTGTCGCCCTGATCAGCTGTGTTACTATTCCATTGTGTTCAACGCATCCTGGGACTCCCAAAAATCCTCAAATTTGTACACAAGTGTTGATGTACTGTTCTTTTAAGGAGGTATTCTGTCAGCTGCTGGGCTGCAATGGTAAAGAATATCTTGCACTCGATGCTGAGCAGAGAGAGATGGTCCTGAGCTCTTCAATGTTAGTTGAGTTCTAGGGTTCTCCTCCTTTGGTATCCATATGCCTTTTGCATATCTCCACTAATCTTGCAAAGTAAATAGTCAAGCCTAGGACATATCTTGTACACAAGGTATGGGACTCTGCCCAGTTTGTTTTTGCAGTTCTCTATTTGTCAGCACAACTTTCACATCAGATTCAGCTCAGCACAGAACTAAAACATGGTGTCTGACCTCAGAGTCTCCAGTCGACAGCGTGGACTCTCCAGAAAACCACACAGCTTCTTCGCTCCTGGATCCTGCAGCTTGTTGTCACTCAGGTCCAGTTCTCTCAGATGAGAGGGGTTGGACTCCAGAGCTGAGGCCAGAGAAGCACAGCTGGTCTCTGACAGACTGCAGTGACTCAGTCTGAATAAAGAATAAAGCATGTAGATGAAGTCATTGATAATCCAATCAGATATTTCCTAATTAATGAGCTTTTCTCTCCAATGAGCAGAGCCACTTTGTCCTTCTGTTCCTATGGATCATCATCATGCCAGCCTTCTACAGACATCATCCAGATGTCAGCACAACATTCACACACCTGTTCATGTCAACACTGATTCATGGTAAAGTCTACAGGAAATGCTTTGGATTTGCAAAATAAAAGCCCAGTGAGTCATTAACAATGAATCATTCCTTCATTCAAAAACACTGCTGACCTCAGCCAAGTGTGTAAGAATTAAACCAGCCGACATTTTGGATCCAAAACCTTTTCCCAGTAGAACAGAGCCTTAACTGTTGCCACTGTTTCATGTCTGAATGTCTGAGTTCAGGAAATAAACAGTAGCAGCACATGAACATGTGAAGAAAGACTCATTGTTCATGTGTGTTTGCTGCAGAGGTTGGATCGATGTCTTTTCACCGCCCAAACAAACACAATGGCTCATTTGGTGTATTTCCTGTAAAACACTGTTCTGAAGCTGCTTTTCATTTTTATATCAATGTGTTTATGTACCAAACATTAGAAACAGTGACTTCATGTCACAGCATGATGGAGATAAATCAACTGTTTTCTCATTAACGTCAATCCAGTTTGAAGACTCAGCAAAGCAAATGAACAGAAGAACATTGAAAACTTCTGTGGATATAAAACATAGAAACACCTGAACTGACCTCAGAGTCTCTAGACAACAGTGTGGGCTCTCCAGTCCAGCACACAGCAGCTTCACTCCTGAGTCCTGCAGTGTGTTGTAGCCCAGGTCCAGTTTTCTCAGATGCGAGGGCTTGGACTTCAGAGCTGAGGCCATGACCTCACAGTGAGTCTCTGAGAGTCCACAGTCAGAAAGTCTGTTGTGACAGGAAATATCAAGTTAAAATTGGATCAAATCTCAGACTTGGAATAAAACCAGCCTTGATTCATTTCACTCTCAAAGGAGATTGGCTGTAGCTCAGGTGGTCAGTAGGTCAGCTGTTAAGCACAAGGACTGCGGTTGGAAACCTGAGCTCTTCCTGTCCACATGTCAAAGTGTCCTTGAGCAACATGATGAAACCCCAAGACTTTGGACAGAAGTGTCCAGATGAAATGTCAGACTCTGATTTACAGGGGGCTGTGATTGGTCAACTGGATTTTAACCTTCATTCGGCTCTAACATCATGTTAGGTTAGAACTGCACTGTACTGTATTTATTGAGGTGATTTGTCTGTGTATATGTTGGACATCTTTAATGTGTGTCATGTGGCCACGGCTCCTTTTCATCTTCCATTAAACAGACTGACTCCAGCAATGCAGTACCTCCTAAAACTGCTGTGAGGTCATTTTTATAATTGCACATTAGAAATCTCTTACTGGAATATTTGGTCAGTTTTTTTTTTTTTTTTTTTTTAATAGCATGTAAAAATGGATGAAATAACATAACATCAGAATTTTATGAATTCACTTCAGTTAAACTATGAAATGGAAAAATACATGTAATAAAATATGAGAAAGCTGTCAAACAGATAAAAACATTAACATTGCTCATAAACACTGAACATTACAATAACTGTCCATTTCTTTCATGAGAAATGAACATGAATTCAGAAATATTTACAAAGAAAGAGAGCCTTGGATAAAAACATGTGGGAACTACAGGCCTATTCTGCTCCACATTCTGCCAAACAGCTTACTCACAACCAGTACAAACACTGAAGACATTGACAGTACACTGACCACACACAGGTTGCCGGCACGACGCCCGATTTGAGTTTTGTTTTTATTGCAGTGCATTTTGACTGTACACTGCCTTTGCTTCTACTGAGTCTGCTCTACCACTGTTTAAAGGGGCAGTGGCACAGTCTCAGTTGCCTCTTTCATTTGCATGTGGTCGCTGTGTAATTTCTTACACAACTGCAGAAGGAAGTGGCGCCTAGCAATTTTTACTTTTGTGCAGCTCCAGTAAAGAATGCATACATTGCTGCCAGCCAGGTCCAAAATGTTACAGAAGACGATGACTGGCCATCTGCGGGTGGCAGCTCTTGTGGAGTACTGTCTGATCATTTTATCCAGGACATCCACTCCCACCTTGGTCTTGTTATAATAGTGCACCGTGTCTGGCTTTTTCCTTCTGGCTGTTACTTTCCACGTTCACCGTCTGGTGCATTGTGCTGAGGATGCACACATTTTTGCTCACCTTGCCCTGGTATATTGTAAGTATTGTCTTGTCACTCTTCATCACTTTGATGTCATGCAGTGGTGCTTTCTGAGGCACAGAAGGTGGGAGTGAATGCCTGTTTTTGTTCACAGTGCCTACCAGGCTGGTGTCCCTTACTAGGAGTTTATGAACAAGGTGGAGCGATGTAAAAATGTTGTCTGTAGTGACATTTCTCCCCTTACCTAGGTAAGGCTGCATCAGGTTCATCACTACACTCTCTCCTAAACGTGTTTTAAGCTGTGTGTCTGACTGGCTATATAAGTGCAGTCTATTTACCATTTTTGCATTAGGAGTAATGGAGGTCAAATCTCTCTCTCTCTCTCTCTCTCTCATTCCAGAATCCCCCAAAGGCATAAGAGGATGTATAACACACTTTTAGGAAAAGTAATCGACTGGGAGACATAGGGTTTTTATTCAAGCAGAGTTACATGCATTTTAATAGGCAAGAGAGGTTAAAATGACCTCTTGGCGGTTCTAGTGTTAACACTATAACCAGCAGATTAGAAGGTTGTATTATTCTAACGTCATGTCTGATAGTCGTCATCATGTGGAGGTGAACTGGCTGAAGTCAGTGCTGTAGAAACACAACCACATCCTGTCTTTTCTGACCTCAATGATCATCAAAGTGACACCGCTGAACTGAAGCCGCTGAAGCTTTATTTTATCGTCATTGTAACATTGTGACACGTACAACGAAATTATGTTTGGAGCCGAGGGCTCTACGACTATGACTGCTCTACCCACCGCACCACTGTCGAAAGACAGACCGAGAGAGAGGCAAAGACAGCAGCATGGCTTCTGCTTCTACATCAGACTCTTGTCTAACACAGCAACATATGTGGACAGATGTTCCCTGTTGGAGTGAACTGCCTTCTGTCACCTCCATCCATCCATTATCTATACCACTTATTCCTGAATAGGGTCATGGGGGGCTGGAGCCAATCTCAGCTGACAATACGCGAGATGCGGGGTACACCCTGGACAGGTCGCCATTCTATCACAGGGCTAACAGAGACAGACAACCACACACCCACACTCACTCCTATGGGCATTTAGAGTCACCATTCAACCTAAGCTGCATGTCTTTGGACTGTGGAAGGAAGCCGGAGTACCAGGACGGAACCCATGCATCATGTCTTAAGAGACTCGAACTCAGAACCCTCTTGCTGTGAAGTGATAGTGATAAGCACCGTGCCACTGCACTGCCCTCAGCAGCTTCAACACGAGTTTAATAAAACATGTCAAGTGTTTGTATATGTGTGTAAAGTGTGTGTCTTTACGCTGATGCTTCAGGTTTTTGATGATTTATAATACTGATGGTCACATTTGGACTCACCGAGCATTTCTGCAGTTCCTCACAGCTGGGACCAGTCTCCGTCGTCCCTCCATTGATGTATTGTACTTCTTCAGGTCCAGCTCATCCAGAACCTCCTCTGACATCTGCAGCATGTAGGCCAGAGCTGAGCACTGGATCTCAGAGAGTTCCTGCTCCGACCTGGTTTCAGACTTCAGGAACTCTTGGATCTCCCAATGGACTGAGTGGTCGTTCAGCTCCATCAGACAGTGGAAGATGTTGATGCTTCTGTCAGGAAAGATTTTATCGCTGCTCATCTTCTTCAGGTTGTCAATGGCTCTCTGGATGGTTTCTGGACTGTTCTCTGTCTGACCCAGCAGGTCTCCTAAGAGTCTCTGGTTGGACTCCAGACAGAGGCCATGAAGGAAGCGGACAAACAGATCCAGGTGGCCATTTTTAATTCTCAGAGATTTCTCCATAGCTCTCTTCAACACCACATCCAGAGAAGAGTCATTATAGTCTTCCCCCAGAAACCTCTCCAGTTCCTCCATGTTCCTGTTGGTGTAACAGTGGACCATGTAGACTGCAGCTAGAAACTCTTGAACACTCAGATGAACAAAGCAGTAGACTGATTTCTGGAAGATCATCCACTCTCTTTTGAAGATCTCTGTACAAAGTCCCGAGTACACAGACGCCTCTGAGACATCCAGACCATGCTGCTCCAGGTCTTCTTGGTAGAACATGATGTCTCCTTTCTCCAGATGTTCAAATGCCAGCCTCCCCAGCTTCAGAAGAACGTCCCTGTCAGCCTCCATCAGCTCCTGTGAACTTGTCCCATGTCCCTTACTGTACTTATGCTTCTTCCTCTTAGTCTGAACCAGCAGGAAGTGTGAGTACAGGTCAGTCAGGGTCTTGGGCAGCTCTCCTCTATGCTCTGTAGTCAACATGTGCTCCAGAACTGTAGCAGTGATCCAGCAGAAGACGGGGACTTGACACATGATGTGGAGGCTCCTGGAGTCCTTGATGTGGGAGATGATCCTGCTGGACAGCTCTTTATCACTGAACCTCCTCCCGAAGTACTCATCCTTCTGGGCATCAGTGAAGCCTCGTACTTCTGTCACCCTGTCGACACATGTCAGAGGGATCTGATTGGCCGCTGCGGGTCGGGAAGTGATCCAGACGAAAGCCGAGGGAAGCAGGTTCCCCTGGATGAGGTTTGTCACCAGCACGCTGACCGAGGACTTCTGGGTCACATCAGACACAACCTGCTTGCTGCTGAAATCCAGCGAAAGTGTGCTTTCATCCAGGCCGTCAAAGATGAACAGAACTTTACAGACAGCCAGCTCCTCTGCTGTGACCTTCTGTAAGGTTGGATGGAAAACATGGAGCAGTGTAAGAAGACTGTGCTGCTCATCTTTAATCAGGTTCAGCTCCCTGAATGATAGCAGAACCAGCAGGTTGACATCTTGGTTTTCCAAGCCCTTTGCCCAGTCCAGAGTAAACTTCTGCACCGAGAAGGTTTTTCCAACACCAGCAACACCACTCGTCATAACCGCTCTGATGCATCTCTGTTGGTCGGGGAGGGCTTTAAAGATCTGGTGGCACTTGATTGGAGTGTCCTGGAGGGTCTTCTTCTTGGAAGTGGTCTCAAGCTGCATCACCTCATGTTGGGTATTGACCTCTTCACTGTGTCCCTCTGTGATGTAGAGCTCAGTGTAGATCCTGGTGAGGAGGGTTTTACTTCCTGTTCCATCAGTTCCTTCAGTCACATGTTTACATCTGCTCCTCAGACTGATCTTATGTTCATCCAACACCTCCTGCAGACCATCGGCTGAAAGACAAGAGACAGTTAAACATGACTTTGTCTTACACAGAATCTCTATTGTGAAGTTCCCAGTCAAAACTTAAGACAAGAAACACAGTCTCACTTGTTCGGGACCTTTTTCTACACTGGGGACAGTAGGAGCACCCTGATGAGCCAGACTGGTCCCAGAATGAGGTCAAGCACTGTCTGCAGAACCAGTGTCCGCAGCTGGTAGAGACTGGGTCCTTCGTGACGTCCTGACACAGACCACAGCGGGATAGCTGCTGCTCCTCAGAGCCATGGCTCCTCTTCCTCCCTCTGTGGACATCAACACAGTCTTTATACCAAGACATCAGCAGTCAACCACCCTCAACTCACTAGCTGCATCCAGCTCCGTCCCTACATTTACAGCACCGGTCAAAAGTTCAGACACCGTCTCATCTAGTGGCTTTTCTTTGTTTCTGGTACTGTTCACATTGTAAAATGAAATTCAAGCCATCAAAACTATGACACAACACATATGGCATCATGTAGTGAACAACAAAGTGTGTTTGGTGTTTCCAGTCCCTCAAAGCAGCCAGTGGTTGCCTTGACGACAGCTTTGCTCATCTTCGACAACATCACAACCAACTTCATGAGGAAGACGCCTGGAGAGATTTCACTTACCAGGTGTGTCTTGTCACAAGGTAACTTTGTGCATCTGAGACCATCAGTTGTGTTGTATGGAGTTAGTGCTGCTACTCAGCTACTGTAGGAATCCATATTATGGCAGCAACTACTAAACGAAGTAACGAGAAGTGATGATTCCTTCATCAGTCAAAACAAGAAACTGAAAGTTTGTCAAGTGCAGCCAGAGAAACCATCAAAGCCTCTGATGAATCTGGCTCTCATGAGGACCTCCCCAGGACAGGAAAACCCAGAGAGTTCTCTAGAGTACATGATTCTACATTCCTGATGAGCAGTCGACCCTGAGGTGATTTGAGTTTTGCTGGACACGCTGTGAAATTTGGACACAGTCGAGCCGGATCTAAAGGACAAACTGAGGATTTCCTCTGAACTGGTGCAAAGACTGTTCACATCTCCATGAATCCATTCTCTTCATTATGGCTCTGTTGAGTGGCCAAGTGCTTTCAAATCCACATTAGTGGTAGAAGAGCAAATGAAGCAGATTCATCTGTCTGAGGCTCACAAACTATAATATGAGGGGCTGGTTGAAAACTCCTCTCAGCTTCTGTGTATTTACTGAAACTGGTTCAGGTTCTGATCAGTTTAACAGAGGATTTACTGAGATGTCAGACGAGCTCATCTGATTTGTAGAAACCGTCAGTGAAGAAGTGTTTGTCGGCACCGTGACTGAGCCTCACACTGAGCCATGACTGAGCCAGTAACATGTAGGAGCCACCTGGATGTGCTCAGATCAGTGCCATTAACAATTATTAACTGCAGTCTGGAATGTTGATTAAATTACTAAATAAATGGAAAACCTGGGAAAATGATTAGCATTTAAATTTAGTTGTATGGATGCTGATTCAGCATCTATACTATGTTTTCCTGGTGTTTATTTATTATTCTTCCATACGTTTTTTGGCCCTTAACTACTTCAGCATACTTTCAGCTAGAAAAACCATTCAGGTGTCAAAATGTTCAGCATTTTCAGGGCGATCTTTCAGCACTCAGCATCCATATGCATTTTCTTTAGAAAATGCATTTCTCTAGTTCTAATTATAACACCAGTTGAACAGTAAGGTAAGGAAGGTATCTGAGAGTCGGCTGATGACAGAGGCTGTTTTCAGATGACGTCTCAGCAAAACCCACAGCGACCATCGACCAGTAACAGGCTGTGTAACACCGTTTATTATACACCAGGCAGTCAGTGGACAGCCGGCGCTACAGAGTGGGACCAGCACAGGATGACGTCATTACTAGAAGGTGAACTGTCCACAGGTGTGATAGGTGCACATTATGTGCATGTATGTAAGAGAACAGACAGAGCAAACAAGATGGCGGATGCTGAAGATGGCGGCCAACAGGCACTGGGACCCTAGGAGGCGGCTGCACACATGAGCTCCTGAGGCCACGTGAACAACAGAGCAAGCAGAACAGAGAGATTCTGACCCAACACAGACATGTAACTTTGTTAACTGCAGCCTCCGGACAGATCTTCTATATTCACCCGCTCATAACACTGAGCTGTTGAAGGAAAAGACCGGTCTGTTGTCCACATCTGTCCCCCCGTCGAGATGCTTCCCCTGTTACAATTGTGTCTCTTCTAGCATTCCCCTGCCCTCGGTGGTTGTGGTCAAGATAAGGCTGGGGTCTAGGTTAGGGGAACCACATCTCAACGTGGGAACAGATTTCCACACAACACCGGTTTGTTTCTGACATCTGATCTGAACAAAGCCTCTGAGCAGCTCTTTAGTAAATAAGGACCAACACAATGAGACTATGACTTCAGACAAACATCTACCCACCTACTGCTGTTAATGTGAATAACATGTCCACACTGAATCATCTTCAGGTCAGTTTACAGCAGAAACTGGCTCTTACTTTGTTTCCAAGGATCCAGGTCCACAACCAAAGCTTAGAGGATGCTCTTTGGACTTGTCACTCTTTATAGAGGGACAGTTGGACCCTGGAGACTCTGGTCTGTCCTGGTCTTCCTCCATCATGGACTGGAGTCAGTTTGAGAGTTAAACCAGTAACACTGACTGGGAACTCTGAACACAAGAATCACAACCATCACATCTGTTCAAAAGTCACACATCAGCCTGAGGGAACAAGAAGTGAAGCGCACACACATTAACACAGTGTAATAAAAACAGGCGGCCTCCACCTGAGCCTGGTGTCTTGGCTGGTTTAATGTTTCTGGTTCAGCCCGCCAGGACTTTGTGTCCACAGATGAACCAAAATGTTGAGTTCTGTAAATTGAAAGAACAGGAAGCAGCCAGATGTCAGACCTGAATTCTTACTCTGCTGCTCATTGTGAACTCAGTCAGAAGGCGTGGTGCTATTTTTCACCCTTGACCAAAGGTAATGCCAAGTGTGCTGTAAAGTGGTAACACATAGCAGCAACACTAGCCCCCTTTTTAAGCATTTAAAAACAATGCACCCCGACACTTTCAAAGATGCTGAACATTGCCATGAAGCCAACCAGCAGGCCTCAATGTCCCCTGCACCACCTGCTGTCCATCAGAAGACATTGTGGGAGAGTTTCATGAAAGGCAAAGAATATCCAGGTACAGGTGACAGTTAATGTGTTATAAGTGATTAAAAATTGAATGAACCATTATTTTATTAAACTACCCCAAACTGCAACTGAGCTATGTGAATCTTGGATGAAGCCATGTTCATCACTAAAGGTTCATATGCTTGTACTGTATGTATCAGAAAATACTGAGTTTTGTTTCTAGAATGTTATTAATGGAAGTAGAAATTCAGTATATATCAGGGTATAAATGATACATTTTTAGATGAACAAACTATCTTGACTTAGAATAAAATATCTAAATAAACCATTAAATAAACTGCACTTTTGCTGCATGATGATTAAATTGTTATAACATTTTGATTTCCCTTTTTTTGTAATTTGGTAACTTTAATTCCTTTTATATGATTCCCAAAGAGCCAGAGACATAACAGAGAGCCTCGTTAAGATGATTGTTACTGACTTGCAACGTGTTTCAATTGTCGAGGATGCTGGTTTTCGTCACTTTATGAAAGTGTTGGATCCCAGATACCACATCCCTGGTAGGAAAGCCTTGATGATGGCTGAAATTCCACCAATCGCATAAAAACGCGATTTCTTCCTGATGACCTTACATGAAAACTATTTGTGTCCAGTCCAGTTGTGTTGCCGGTCGGCCTGGCCTGACACACACACAACGTTTCTGGTGACTTTAACCTGGTGTTACGTGTTACACTGGTGTTCTGTTCATGTTTTGTTTACACTGCCTGTGTTCGCGGGTGTTATTTACCCATATCATCTTCTGGCTTTGCAACTCAACATAATCAAAGAATTTCATCTAAAACAATGTAATAATCAACTCTAATAATCAACAGATGTTTACATTTGCCCTTTACCTTTGTTAGATTACATTATATAAGGGTTAACCCTGGTGTGCTGTTCGGGTTAATCAAACCCGTTTCCCTTTTCATCTAAAAAAGATACGGGTAATTATTTTTTCAGGCTCATACTCATGTTGTGTGAAGAACATATATCAGAACACATTTTCAATGACCGCAAACTGCTGAAAATCGGTGGCCAAAAACCACAGATCAATATAGGTTTGTCTGTGTTCAATGGGGCTGTGGTGTGTAGACCAAAATGGTTACTGTGTGTTCAGCTTGTGCTGTGCACAATGTTTAAAATGTCCTGAATGTTTGAAATGAATGAGGTTCAAATAAAAATCAGTAGTTGTGGAAAAATCTTGCTTCATTTGTAAATTTGTAATTATGTTGAGTTACAAAGCCAGAAGATGATGCGGGTGCAGGAGACTCACGAAGCGAACACCACCAGTGTAAACAAAACATGAACAGACGTTTTACCAGGGGCCCGTTTCAAGAAGGAGGTTTTGTTGAAACTCTGGGTTTGTTAAACCTCCTTCTTGAAACGGGCCCCCCAGTAAGACTGCGCATCTGGCTTCCGGTCTCAACTCTGGGTTGTCACAATTTATATTGGAAAATAAACTATCCAGATTTCTAGATATGAGTGGGATGGATGCCGTCTCTGTTAATCAGACCAGGTTTCCCCAGTAGAAGAAGAAGAAAGTGTAAGATTTTCACTCACCTGCCTCGGACTTCAGCTTCCTGCTGTCAACTGAACATGGAGTCTGAACTCAGTGTCTGCGTCTCCTCCCTTCTTCTCTATTTACAAGAAGTCACGTCTCTTCCCTTCTTCTCTATTTACAAGAAGTCACATGGTTGATATCGAGCGTAAGGGTGTGTGTGTGTCAACATAGAGTTTGAACTGCTGCCCTGTTCACTTTCGTTTTCGGTACCTGGGTCACCTGATCAGTGTGGCTCCGCACCTCTCCATATACAGGAAATAAGTTTCCGTCGGCGTGCATACAGTATGTGTTTGTGGGTGCATTTGTATAACTCACATTATGTGGACTCGGCTACAATCACTGAATTTTAGTGGGGGGGCAACATGGTTTAAGGTTAGGGTCAGTGTTAGGCAAGTGGAAGTCTACATGAAATGAATGCAAGTCAATGTAAAGTCCCAACAAGGAATGAAAACTGTGTGTACACAATGAATTCCAAAAAATATAAAGTCTAAATATATAATAGATAAATAATAATACAAAATAAAGGCTCTTAAAACAGCAGCAGGTGAAAAATATAATAAGAATATATGCTACATCAGCTGTCTGTGCAACAGTCAGAAATGAATGTGCAATTATACATATGTGAACTGGAAACAAATGTCAGGTGAAGTTCAGCTGTTTAGGGGTGTGATGGTAATGGGAAAGAGAGTTCTTTAGTCTAGAAGTCCTACATTCCACACTTCTGTACCTCTGGTGTGAACAGTCAGTGCTGGGGATCCTTGGATGGAGGATGGAGGCAGCTCTCCTGTGACTCTGCTGTGGCAGATGCTCTGCAGAGAGGGCAGTGGGGTCCTGGTGATCTTCTCAGCAGTCTTTACCACTCTCTGCAGTTGTTTGCGGTCCATAACAGTACTGCTGCCATACCACACGGTGATACAGCTGGTCAGGATGCTCTCGACAAGGCAGCTATAGAAGTTGCTGAGGATCCTAGGCGACATGCCAAACCTCTTCAGCAAGTACAGCCGCTGTTGGGCCTTCTTGACCAGCTGTGTGGTGTCAAGTGTCCAGGGGAGGGCCTCACTGATGTGGATTTTTGTTTTTTATTGTCTTGACATTTCGTATCATTTAATCCTATATTCAGCCTTAATTCCATGTTTTGCTGATACATCCACATTCTGTCTGAGGGCTGATTCTACTGTACTAATAGTTGATCACTTGTTGATGATCTGCTGGTTGATTGCTGAAGTTCACTGATGACATTATGTGCATTAATTGCTTTCTGCTCATAATTAGTTTATCAATTTAATTCAAAATGTGATCATTGGCTGAGGTTAAAATTTGATTCATTTGTGACTTATTTGCCTTCTTAACTGGTCTCCAGCTCAGATACTGTGATGTGCATCGACTGACATTTGCAACAACATCAACTTGTGTGCTCATGATTTTTGATATTCACTAAAATCACAGCTACTTCCCAAACTCGCTTGTTTTGCCTGCCTCATTTCACCCATCTCAGCTGCAGTGACTCAGACCTGGTGTGTCCATAGCAGTGTGAACAGACCAGACCAGATCTCCTCAGATCAGATCTGGGCCACCTGCGTATGTACTCCTTAGACTCAATTCCTCTCCAACCTCTGACTGTGCGAGAGCTGTCAGAACAGTCAGATCAGAATCCATGTGGTCATTTTAATGTCTCCTCCTCTGCACACACGGCCTGTCGTCATCATTTGGCGTCGGCCCCTCACAGACCAGTAACAGTAAACATGGAGGAAGGCAACAACAGCGACGGGGGCAGTGGAGAGACCAGGATGTTTCACATGTGCTGGATGTTTATGGAGAAGCTTCTGATCAGGCCAATGTGGTGGCCCCTAGAGACAAAGCACATACAAAATCAAAGCACACACACAAACAAACTGTGCATCAAATCCAAAAGCAAAGAGCCCAGATACAGGTTTTTCAAATCATAAATATTTAGATGGATATAGCACATGCTGGTTTCCCCCATTTCCCCTCTTCTTCTCTGCTCTTTCCCGTTTCCTCTCTGTCATCCTTCCTCTCCTGTCACCTTGTCCTCCTGGGCCACTGGGAGGCGCTGCAACACAGCTCTCTGTCTCCAGCCTGACTGAACCACCTGACAAACATTTGACTACCAAATAATTGCTGGATATCAACGCTGCAAGGACCCCAGTTATTGTGTCCCGTGTGGCAACCACTTTACCCGGGCTACAAGAATAAGCTCACAGACAATGTCAGAAGAAATTCGCCGAGATCAGACTCAGGGATGAAATAAAACGAGTCGTGAATCTCATTCATTACACAACCATTAGTCCACCTGCTGTCCAAAATAACATACAACACAACGAGCCATTTGAACACTCACAAAGATGTGCATAAAAACAGTGTTTGACAGGAAAAACTAATGAGACATTTGTGCAAATTTGGTGAGTCAGGAAAACAGCTCCAACAGATGATCTGAGAGAAGCTCACTGCCATTTATTGACCTTAAAGCTCCACTAGCACAAATACTGAGTCATGTTACAGGAGTTTATTACCAGGACATACATCATGTACTGATGACCTGTACTGTTTACATTCTCAGTTTGCACATGCATAATTGCACATTGACTGTTGACTGCTGCACATGCTGCTCCCATGTAGCATACATTGTTTTATTATATTCTTATATATTTTTATTATATCGCTGCATTTGCTCCTTAAAGTGCCTCAGATTTTGTGTTACTTATTCATCTATTTCATATTTCATTTGTATTTTGTGGCATTCATGTGGATGGCAAAGTAAGAATTTCATTGTACAAGGAAACACATTTCCTAACTGTGCATATGACAAATAAACACTTTGACTTGACTACAGCCACATATGAGTCAATGTACAAAGATACAGAGTCAAAGCAGGACAGATGATCCATGATGACTGGTGACAGCCACTGGTGAAACAGTTCCTGGTCCAGATTCAGACTGATCAGGACTGAGAATGAGATGGCAAAGTATGTTTGGGGTTCATTGGTAAAGAGGGTGTACTTGAAGAACAGGGCAGTGGGTGTGCTTGTGTAACTGTTTATGAGTTTTTATTGAGAAATAATAGTTTGTCCACAGTTTTTGGACTCAAGTGGTTTCTCCTTTCACAGACCATTTCCCCAGCCTTGGAAAAACCTGAATGTTACTAAACAGGGATATCCTGTCCCTGAACACACTCGATCCCACAAAGTGATTCAAATGAGAAACCAAACCAATCAGGTGATTCATATGACTTCCAAAGCACTCAACTGCCACTCTAGTGCTTCAAACGTCCCTAGTCATGTGACCAAAACAGACTTCGGCACAGTGGTTTGATACAATTGCTTCATGAGTCGGAGCCTCGGGTGTCAGAGGACCATCACTATCTGTGTGTGTGTGTGTGTGTGTGTGTGTAAGACAGAACCATCACACGTTCCCACTGAGTAAGCTCCTCATCCACAATTTACCTGATTGTCCAGTTCTCTGGTGTATGGAAGTCCTCCACTTCATGCTCTCCCACTAAGGAGCCTACACACCTGCTGCTTGCCTGTTACTCCTGCTCGCCAGTGTGTAGAAGCTATACACATGCTGTTCCACTTATTAAGTTACTCACCGGCTGATAACTACTGACTGACCGCCTCTGCTCAAGAGCTGCTCACCTGTCCCTCGCCTGATCATCCTGTTTCCTGAGACTCTTCGCCACACCACCAGCTTCCCTGGAACCCTGAAGCTGAACCTCTCCACTACTGCCCTGCCTGTTCCAATGCTGCCCCTACTCCTCCACTCCCCATCATCTACTGAGCTCCACAGTCAACATCTGGAATGCAGCCAGCAGCTGAAATGACAGGAAAATACATGTTTTTTTTTCTCTGAATGCATAAACTGTGTGGTGAACTTGATTTCATTGTTCAGTATAGTATCATACTGGTCCCTAAGACATCAGACACATCCACCCTGAATGACTTCAGGCCAGTGGCGCTCACATCAGTTGCCATGAAGTGCTTAGAGAAGCTGGTCCTCACAAACATTAACCACATGGTCCCAGACACTGTAGACCCCCTCCAGTTTGCCTATAACCCCAACAGATCAGTGGACGATGCGATGGCTCTGGCTTTATTACATACCCTGAAACACCTGGACAACAGCAGTACGTATGTTAGGATGATCTTCCTTGATTTCAGTTCTGCACCATTTGGGGGTGGCTGTGGCTCAGGAGGTAGAGTAGGTCGTTTCCTAACCGGAGGATTAGCGGTTCGATTCCCGGCTTGTCCAGTCAACATGTCGAAGTGTCCTTGAGCAAGACAC
>NW_018128042.1:507110-523193 GCF_001952655.1 Monopterus albus
GACTGAACTGCCTGCTATGGACACACTGTATACATAGTGATGTTGTAAAAGGGCAGAGAACATACTCAGGGATCCACACTACCCAGCCCACTCTCTGCTCAAACACAAAAACTGCACCTACAACCTCAGGCACAGTAGGGCGGAGGTATCATCACACACAGAAGAAGACTTTACAACAGCTTTTTTCGTGCCGCAGTAAGACTGATGGTAAATACAAGATGTGAAAAACCTGTGCAATAAGCCCGCATTACCCTACTAAGTAGAATATCATATACAGTTACACTATGTGCAATATTTGAAACTCCCCATTTTACCTGTTATCTTATTCCTGTATCCACAATTTTATTAACTATTTTGTATCCTTGGGTATTCTTGTTTTTTGGGTAATTTTATATTTACACTAGGTGTTTGTTTTTTTGGCTTTAAACTTTTTACCTGACTCCAGGAGAGCCCTGCACAAGAATTCCTATATGCCTAAACTGTTTATGTATAAATGGCAAATAAAAATCTTGAATCTTGACTGCTGATGTCATCCCTCTGCTGGGTTCGTCGCCATCAAGCCTATAAGGAACATTCACGTTAACAATTCCCATTTTTGTTTACCCTCAATTTATGTAACAGGCCATGCAAATTTGATCTTTAAGAGTAATTTAAACTAATCTGCAGTTGTAACGCACCACTTTTGTAAAAAGGTTACACATTTAAGCAGTACCAAACTGAAGGAATGCTAAATTTCACTTTGAGAAGTTATCCACAGCAATAAGAATTTGATGTCACATTTCACAATGGTCTGAACAATTTACTCACCATCTGAACTGTTGTCTGGAGGTTTGTAGTGTGAGCCCACAAAGCTTTGGGTTATCTTCTTCACTGGGTCCTGTGCCTCCGAGTTCTGGAGTTCATGTACTCAGCAGGTCTTCAGGTGCACTGTATTCAAATACATTGTTTTACAACAATATAATTCTACTTTAAACAAAATGATACAGGAATAGTTTAGCAGCTGTGTAGGTTTTGCTTGTACCACAAGGTCTATATCCAAAATTTAGTATGATGCAAACATGGATGAGAAAGCCTGTAATGGTGATCAAAAGCTCTACAAAAGACGGGTCGAGGCGCTCCCCTAATATAGTGGCAATATTTTAATGGGAACTTATTTTTGTCATGGTGAACAGCAAAATGATTGCTCTGAAGTAAGGGCTGCAACAGTATACCGGTTTCACAGTATACCATGGTATGATAATTGATGGTTATCATACCATGCGTCTTTGCTTATTACCGATACTGAAGATAGAAACGCATTGGCGCGCACCTTCCCCAGTTGCCTGTCAGACTCCACAACAGGCACCACATGCACACATGCAGCAGACAAATGGCAGAGAGCAGGAGGCCGAAATCACCAAACTACATTCCATCTTCCAATAATTACACTGAAATACACAGAAGTAGTATTGGTTTAAACAGCTGCATTTCATACCCGTCCATGATACTCAGCATCTGTAAAAGACATCCTGAACACACGAACACAGTAGAAAATACAGCTGTGCCACAAATATAACAATCTACATATACAATCGTTTACATGGGGTTTCAGCATTAACTATTTGCTCTTTTCTGGACATAAACATCAATTTTAAGTCATCTTGAGCTAATTATATTCCAAGTAAATAAACTGGTTCCAACACACAGTCATAATTTTATCCATCACAGTACCTTCCTGCTGCCTGAAGGGCCAGAGGTTGTGGTCTGTGTCTCACTAGAGAAGGCAATTAATCAGTTCAGGAACACCTGTTTACTCCCACAATAGTAAAATTTTAAAAAATAATAATGCTTTCTTGTTTGTATATTAGTGATAAAAATCTGATTTTTAAATACATTAGTAAAAGATGTACATAGCGTAGTTGTGTACATTTTTCTTTGCTTTTATCTGCTGCACTCTATTTACATTGCATTGACTGTTTCTTCTTCTCTTATTTTAGTTTGAGCTCCTGACGACGTATATCGGTGCAACCGCCCCCTAACGGCCAACAGACAACACTTTAAACTGTCCATTTGTGGTTGACAGCTGCCCCCTAGCGGCCAACAAACAGCATAACACTTTACACTGTTTAAATTAGTATTTGAATCTGAGTAAGTACAATCAATGAGTTGATACACTTAGGGGCAGTTTTCGGGTACTTATACCTTACTTGACTATTTCCATTGTATGCTAGTTTACACTTCTACTTCACCACATTTAAGATGTAAATATAATTTTTCTTCCTCTTTCTGTCCTCAGGTCGTACTACTGACTTTCACGGTCACACCTACCCTCTCACATAAATGTTGGCTATGAGTACACAGCACGTTACTGTATCTTAACTCAGAGATTATAGAATAAAGTATTTAAAGTGGACTAGTTGAAAAGACCAAACCTAATTAGAAACTCGTACTAAGCTGAATGTGACACCCTCTTTCAGCTCATTGGTTCAGCCCAGCCCTTGTACCCCTCTTCCATTTACTTGGTTCACTCTATCAGTCGTACCCGGATGTAGCAGGAACTACATTCTAAGTCAGCTGATTTCCACTCACAAGAGTATTAGGTTTTTACATATTCTAGTGCACTTGCATTATTAGTTAATTGACCTTGAGCTTTTATTTTATTAAGTTATATTTAAGGAATAATTCGCGCTAATGATTGATAGGCTTGCTATGCTACACACATGTTTCTCTTTCACAATTACCTCCCAGTTAGCTTAAAAATTGGAACATTTAGCAGTGATTAGCAGCTGATTGAGCTAGTTGTTTCACAACAAATAAATTGTTGATGCATTATTATTAACTATTACAACAACGTGGAAACCGGGGAAATGGAAAAAATTGCTAAAGGTGAGCGAAATCCGAAACGCAAAAATTATTTGCATTCTCGGCATGTCTTGCGCTTTTCTTTAGATTCCGGCTCATCTGATAATGTAAATACATGGTGTTATTTATCTGTATGATTTTTATTAGAATCGATCATCTTGTCTTTAGGATACCGAACTTTTAGAAACGTTTATAAAGTACAACCATAACAATGAGATGTAAATGGTTGGTTGATGGTTGGGATTCATGATAATAAAACATACTGTTTAGAGCATGCAGTCTACTACAGTGTGCTTAATAAAAAGCGATACTAACTTGTCACCATGATATTGTAATATGTACTATCCTATGTGTTTTTTGTTTCAAAACTGAATTTAGTCTTATGTGTACTGGTCCTGCAGATGTGGGTGATATTCAGTCCCGACTATTTGACCACAGACCAGTCGTCAATGCAGAGATCCGCTACTTTGTGAGAGAGTTTGAGGTACTTAAAGTAAAACTGTGAGGGCTCCTGAACCCTACACAACTCCTCCTGCAAACACTTAAAACGTATTAGGGCCCAACTATCATGAGAGCTTCTCACACATCTTCTAGAGGACTGTAATTTGTGTTCACCTGCTGAAGTGTCAGAAACTGACTCTGTAAACTCCACCCTTATCTGCCATCTTAGCTTAAACTACAACTCATCATATTGTGAGTCACAGATAAACAAAAAGACATTATTTTGGAGTTTTAATTATTGTGTTTTAACTAGGGGGAAAAGTAATTAAACTACACATTTCTGTTTACTATCTCCACTACAAGCAATTTTGTAATATGTCTGTTGTTTTAAGTACAAATTGACTTAGGGCAATATCCCCAAGCCAAATAACATCTGTAGTGGAGTGGTCAATATGCTGTACTTTAAAGGTACTCTGTTATCTCTTCTTGTTGAAAACAACTTACTTTTGCACTCATTTGATTAGAAGCAACATGTTAATAACCATCATTAGTCTCTATGACTACAGTATATTATTTACATGACAGCTCTAATATTTCTTCTGCTGTTTAGGAGAAGCGTGGGCACAGGGAGAGCAGACTGCTGGAGAATCTCAATAAAGCAGTGGTGGAAACAAATGAGCATATGCAGCAGACAGATTTTGAGAGTATGAACCAGCAGCTGTCTGATGTCATTAAACGATGTAAGTCTTCTCTGTCATGCCTTGAATGTGGCTCTGTTTTAAATTGCTCTAAAAGTGTGTTATGTCATGCTTTTCCTGACACTGAAGCTGTTTACAGGCACTTTTAAAAAAAAAGCATACTATTATTCAATTCACTGGGAATGTTTAACTTCATTGAAGTGCAGAGACATGTTCAGCAACAATGTGTGTGCATTCCACAGTGTTTCATAATTGTGCTATATTTCAATTCATCATAATGGTACTGTATAATGGCGCACTACTATGGTGGACCTATTATGGTGAACACTGCCTTACAGTTTGTCTTATTTTCTTTATTTAACGTTGAACAGTATTTTATCAAAACAGAAATGTGATGCTTCAAAACACGAATGTGCTCCTTTTTCTGTTATTTTTAGTATCTGCCTGGTTTAAGATGAACTGTACACTTTGAACATTGGACTATTTCTTGCATCTGTCCCACAGTGGAAGCTGCTAATCACATGGCAGAGAGAGTCCAGCAGAGGGAGCTGGAGGCACAGCAGGTAAAAATTCAGGCAAAGGAATCACAAATCATGTGGACACACTTTAATCCCCTAATACCCTAATGCCATTGTAAGTTGTAAAGGCATTTATAATATTGTGTTCTTCCAGAGCACCCAGCTGCAAGTGAACATGGAGCGTTTGAAAGATGAGTGGGCAGAGTTTTTGAAAGAACAGCAGAAATTAAAGGAAGCAGTGGATGAGGAGCACGCTATGGCTGTAAGAGAACTCAGTACCCAGTACAGCAAAATGAAGAAGGACCTGACCAAGTTTTCACCCATCTAATTAGCTACTGTTTGTGAGGGTGTGAGTGAACAAACACACTGTATGAACGCTTCTGTTTATTACAGACATCTACATCTGTTTTGCACATGAGGCATGAAGCTATTGGCTTTGATTGAGTACTTGGTGATTGACAGAAGAAGAACATAAAGCTTATAGGTTTTGCTCCTGCGCGGGAGTCAACATTTTCCAAATTGTAGATATGTAATATGAATAACGGTATGGAAATTTCACAGGCCATCAGAATCTCAGTATTCAGTCTTTAGCCCATGAAATTTGAGGTCTGACAAATGTTATTTTTAAATAACCAATCACTTGATTCTTTGCCTGTGAAATTTTAAACATAAAATAAAATAAATTTGCATCAGGCTCAAGCTGAGCGAAACTCTGACGAGATATTGTATTCAAAGCAAGGAAAACTAGACAGTTAAATGTTGGAACAGCACTTCTGAGCAGGTGTGTTTAAAGAACAGGTCAAGCATTGCAGAAACAAACAAAACAGTTTCATGAGCAAATCATCCATCACCAGCTCTCCTCTCTAATTTCAAGCCGCTTTTGGTGTAAAATGCTCAGCACAAGCTGTTTTTTGTTTGTTTTGCCACCTCAAATTGAATTTTAATGAGTCACAGATACTGTCATTTAAGCAGAAAAACAGATTTTTGTCTTCTGGAATTTCCTTCTGGTCATGTATACATAAAAACATTTTCAGTGGCTGGCGAGCATAACGTGTTTAAAATGCACAGACTGCTGAACACAAACTCTAAATGATCATTTCCATTTTGCTTATGTTTGCATAAGGAACATACAGACAGGTGTCAAATTAAGGGAAAAAACCTGAATGAGTGGTGTCTTTCAGGATGACAGTACCCTGATTCATAAGGTATGGTTTGATGAAGATGAAAATGATGTGAATCATACCCTGTTTCATAAGGTATGGTTTGATGAAGATGAAAATGATGTGAATCATATGCTATGGCCCAGTTGAACACCTAAGGGAGATTTTGGAGCAACGTGATCAACAACAGCATCTCCACCACCATATGAGGGAACATCTTTTGGAAGAATGGTGTTGATCTCTCCAGTAGTTCAGAGACTTGGAGAGTCAATGCCAGGTAGCACTGAAGCTGTTCTGGTAGCACGTGTTTTCCCATCACCATACTTTTTCTCTTAATTTCTTTCTAGTCTATGCATTTATACTGTATATACTATGTACATTATTGTCTCATGTCTGTATGTTACAGCAGTAACACTCACTTTTAAGTGTGTATCACAGATAAAAACAGAGCAATAATATGTAAAAGTTGTCATAGGAACTGGACAAGAAGTGAAGTCATGTGTGTGTCTTGACCCTGAAGTCCAGAATCTTTGAGCCTGATAGTAGACTCTGTTTTGTTTTTGCTCCAGATAATGGTGTGTTGTTGGACAGGTTAATGGATGGGTGGGTGCACTGGGCACATTCCTGGCATGGCTGAGAACTGAGTTTATCTCAGACAATGTAATAGAACAAATATTTAAGATATCCCCTCTAATTCTCTACTATACACTCCGTTGTCAAATGTCCCATTGTCATGTGAAGAAGCAGGGCTGGACTTCACCTCAAAAAATAACAAGGAAAAGTGAGAATAAAACAAAACAAGCTAGCAGTAGAGTCCCTCTGCAGAGTTTCTGGCATCACTGCTGAAGTGAACTCAGTGCTGTATCCCCTTTCACAGGAGCTGCAGCTTTTTTCCATTTAGTGAACCTATCCCCCTACTCGTATGCAAGGAAACGCTCTGGTTCCTCTGCCCATTTCACTGCATACGTGTGTGTGTGTGTGGCATCAGAACAGGACACGGTGCTTGTCCTGTCATCAGAGATCTGAGAGGATATAGACATGCCAGCAGATGTTTCAAAGCAAAGGGTCAGCGCCAATCTGCCCTTTGTATGTCTGTGTGTGTGTTTGTGTATATGCCTTCCCCATGCCTTGGTGACTAGCTGCAGATGTCCAACATAGACATAGCTCGTCAAGAGCTAACAAGGTGTGACAGTAGAGAAACATAACCGATCTCTGTCAGTGAGGCATGTTTTCATTTACCCTTCTTCATTTTTTCAGTTTCATTGGAAAAAAAGAACAGAGCACCAGAAAGGTCATCAGTAAAGTCATATGGGTGTTACAGTAGCTATTCATGAGTAAAGAGTCACAAATGTAGTTATTTGTTAGGCTTGATATTACAAACGACACGGTTTATGTCAGTTATAATGAATTTTGACATTGCTGTGTAATGTAAGATTTTGAAATATATTCAAGTCAGAAAATGTTTGGATAATTTTGTGCACTGATTTATAAGTAAGTCCAGGTTTGTTTTTAAAGTTGGGAGCAAGTTAGACTTTTGACAGGGTAAAGGGAACACAGGTTTGTGCAGGATTTAACCCTACACAACAAAGGTGCACAGGTAGATCCAGGTTTGAGAACTAACTTTTCTAGTTGTTGCCACATCAATTCTTCACTGGTTCACATCCACAAAACCAGAAAACATCTACCTAGCGATGAGGCTGAGGCAGGGTAGGAAAGCTTCCAGGGGAAATTACAATAGCATTGTTAATACAAAGCATTCTTTTCGCCAAAATAAATTGGCACTAAGCATTCTGGGATTTAGACCAGTGTCTGTTTGGGAGACTGCAACAGCAACAAGTCAAAGCATGGGCCAGAAATCTCAGCAACCACTCAATAAATGTTTTAGTCAATGGTATTAGAAGTGTCATTTAGTTGAATAAAACAGGGATATAAGGGCATTATTTGGTCTGTGCAAACATATGTCTGTCAAACATTAAATTAAGAGAAAATATACTCAAAGTAATGGCATGAAAACAGACTACAGGCTAAAGCATACTGTATAATCTTGTAAGATGAGCAGAGCACAGGCTTAAATCTCCTCTTATCATCCTCCTCAGCCTGCTGCCTCATGTCTCTGGACATTGGTTGACTTGTTTTTTGTCTGCTTTGTCCATCTGAGAGCAGCGTGTTCTTCCTGTTTTGCAGGGATAGCAGCGCTCTCAGGCCATGGAGTAGCCATTCCCTGTGCCAACATAAATGGTAAACGAAATAGCAGCACCCAGCTGGAGCCCTATTGGACAACAGACAGAGATATGAAGTGTGTTGATTAATGCAATCTGATGCTCTGTCTGAAAAAATTGCTTTCCACATACACTGGAACAGAATGAATAATATCACAGAGATGAAATGTGCACATGGCCTATAATGAAGACATTTACCACAAACTAGGATCTCAATAATTCATGTTAGACTGAAAGTCTGTAAGAACTGCTGGAGCTGTGCTTGAATGATAGAACAAAGTCACTTCAGTGACTATGGGAATGTCATCATGTTTATCAAGCGACCATGTTCCATGACAAAAGTTCCATTTAATCAGTCCACAGCACCATTCAACTGTGAATGTTTTGGTCTACACCCTATGCGGACCACCCTGATCATTTTCTTTCTGTCCCCTCATTTCCTGTCATATCTTAGCTGTTAAATAAATGCACTCAAATGTCCAAAATAATTTTTTGTTAAGACTATTTGGAGAAGAAATGTATCTGTAAAGCCCGAATTGCAGTTAAAACTGGCAGTAAATATGTAAAACAAACACTATCTTTATGTGGTAGCATCAGTGATAGCTACAGTATGTCATTATATGGTACAACCTCACTTCTGTATTTTACGCTAGTCTACGCTAGTTTTAGTTTTTATTTATAACCGCTACTAGTTTAAACCATCTAAACAATATCAATTTTAGTTTTTTTTTAACCCAATATGCTGTATGTGATGTAACCTATATGGATGATATGGGTAAAAATTCCACATCATTCATGTGCAAGGTCAACATAATGGTACTTAACAGAATTTACCTTCTAGGTTTGACTCAGCAACTACATGATCTCTGCAAATATTTTAGAAGCGTCATAAACTTAGTCATTATCACTGCAGGATATTTTAGTAGATTTCCTGACTGCTTTTGGGAATTTTCAGCCTCTGCATGCTCAGTCTCTTCTTTTGTGCTACATGATGGGCCCCTGTTACTCAGTTACTGAGGGGTCCAAAATGAAAATGCCAATGAACAAAAGCACTGTGCTTCCAAGTTAATAACCTGGCATAACAACACCCCAGGGAGTTGATGATGGGTTTGGGGCGGATGGTAATGTAGATGGTAATATGAATTCTTTGGCAATAGCAAACATTCACTCAGGTAATTGCTAAATAAGAGAGGGAAGTCTCTCAAAGCTGCAGTAAAACAAAATAAGAAATTGATATTTCCCTGACGGAAGGTTGCAAGGAGTCTCAGGCCCTGGAAGCTTTGGTAAATGAGCCCTGAGTGGGATGTAAAAGCAATCATTGGAAAGAAAAGGTTTGGAAATTAAACATCCCACTTTTCACTATAGATGTCAGCACTCCCTTATTAGCAAGTTCTGATATGATCCTTGGTGAAAACTGATACTGCATCAGAATCAGCTTCTTAACCTAATTCTAAAAGACTGCCTCAGAGCAGATTTCTCTTCTCTCTCTGATAGACACAGGCCCCGTTGCCATCATTTGTGCAATGAAAAGCCTAAGGTCTGATTAACTCAACACTACGTGATGTTTTGCATCTGTTCAGTTCCATCAGAAAGTCTTGCTAACAACAGCTCCAAGTATCTGCCAGGTCCAAGAAACACATAGAAAAACATTTTTCTCAATCAGTCACAGGGCAAACAATAGCCGAGACACGGAGAACAGCCTGTCATCGGCCAGTGGTCACCAGCAGCAACAAAGCTTGTTGTCGTTCAGATTCCTGAACCTTAGAGGAATGTCTGGTTTCACTGCCAACCACATACCTTCACAATGGCATTGAATTTCCCTGTTTTCTGTACCAAGCAGGTATTGTCCTGATGTTACTTTGCTTTGACTGCTATGGGTTCAGTTATACTTAACTCAAATGCATTAGGATATAATTTCAAATGTTTTTTGTTTTTTTAATACCATGTATACACTATTGTGTGTTTAAAAGAAAATAAACCAGACAATAAACGAGAAAAACAATCAAAAAGAAAGAAAGAAGAAAATTAAAAATTGAAAAACAAAGATGGCGTTCTAAAGAAACTGAAAAAAATTCTACCTGTTTCCTTCTTGTCAGCTGCTTACAAAAACATGTATATGTACAGTTGCATATAGACATACATCAACATACATATAGAGAAAGTATATAAAGGTCTATGTGTATAAAAATATTTAAACCCAAAATAAAATACACTTTCATTCATCTATAGCAAACCATTCAACCTGTACTATCTCCCTCCACCACTCACAGTTCTCTGTATTTTATTTATCCCATTCCTCACCCTCACTAAGAAGGGCCCACCCACTTTCAAAGTTAAATTTCTTTTCTTTATTATTATGTTTTGCATTTTCAAGGACCCACTGGAGCTTCAAACATTTGTTTGCAGCTGAAACTGTAAACCAACCTTTGTCACACTAATCCATGTATTTTTTTCCAGCAAGAATATTTAAGGTACCTTTCCCATTGTCAAATCAGCTGTATTTGAAAGAAAGCACAGAAGAAGATCCTGAAGATACTGGTGATAATATATACAAGGTGTGGGATTCTTTTTAAAGAAGTCTCCCTTCTTGCAGCATGGACAAAAACTGCTTTCATCTCATGATAAATGATATGTTGTCTGAAAAGAAGATTATTCTTGAAAGTTTTTGGGAGGTTGAACTTAAGTAGAATTGCACACCTTGAAAAAGGAAAGGTTTTTTCCTATTGTCAATTCAGGAAAACTTGGACTAAAAGCTGTGGAATTTCTCTCCTGCTGCTCTCAGGGTAGACCCTTTGCTCTCACTGAATGATCTCATGATGGGATCTCCAAGGAGCATCTAATATCCCACCTAGCTCGGCCCCTGAAACACAGTAAGCCAATCAATTGTGCTTTACAAGCCTGTGTGTGTTTCCCCATTCAGGAAACAGAGAATCCCTGCTGTGGATCACTGATGAAAAGTCATCCTGACTGACAGAACAATGAGAGGGACAAGAGATGAAGGAACTAGGTGTGTGTGTATGTGTGTGTGCATGCGCACACATCACACTACTACACTACTACACTATGGGGACCAAACCTGTTCAGACACACTGTGAAACCAGGTGCTGGTCCCAAACCATGTAAATCAGGGGTTTTCAGCCAGTGATTTGCGGCCCCTGGTGGTCTGCTAAGGCATTGCAGGTGGTCCCTGATCATGCGTTCAATAATATATTGCCACTCTAGGAATCTTAAAAAAAAAAAACACACGCACACATTTCCATGTATTACTTGTTGTTTGTAAATCAACTAATTTTAGGGTGACAACTTGGTTTAGGTTTAGGATTAGATAGGTTATGATTAAGGTTAAAATAAGTCTCCAGGAAATCAATGTACTGTAAGTCAATGTAAAGTCCCCATGAGGAATGAAAACAAATGTGTGTGTATAGATGTGATGTTTTTTCTCTCTGTGTGTGTTGGTAACAGCTCCAGTCTATGAACCCTCATGTTCATGAGTCAATTTCTCATCCCGACTTTCTCCATGGAGGCCCAAGCTCTTGGCAGAAGAATGCATGGGAGTGGGCTCCTTCAATAAAAGCAACCCTCCTTCAGGGCCCGGGACAGCCCTGGGCTTTACTCTTTACTGTTTCCCTCCCCTGTGTCCCAAGTGGCCTGCTGCTACTTTGTTTCAAGTGTAATGGCTCTACCTTGAGACTAAGAAAGAAAGACATAGAGGGAGGGGAGAGGTCCTGAGCTAATTTTATGACTCACCTCCTCTAGACCTGTGTTAATCAGTGCATGTCACAACATCTTGTTAGAACTCAACATGGTTTGATGCTTTCATTTAGCAAATATTATGCATGTTTAATAGAATTTTTTAAAACTATCTGGATTTTACACCAGTTTAGGTAGAAATAGCATGTGAAGAATCCAGGAGGAACATAAGACTGAAGGGAAGGCATTTGCCAAAACAAATGCTGCCCTTTAAGTTATTACAGGGAAAGTTTGTGACATTTTTGGAAATAAACTTTGCTTCCCTGGCTTTCATTGTCTTGCTGAGAGTTGATACCATTCACGTCTTTACACTAAATGTAAATCTACACCCAACATAAAGACTGGAACCAGGGGGACACAACTACTGTAGTATGGCTCTGTCCAAAAGTAAAGAAGGCCTGCTAACAAGTCTAAACCTTCATAAATTAATATGTTATACCTTGGTTGTATAATTCTTACAAAAACCAAAGCATAAGAATCATAAGTTTTGGTTTTATAGTGGGTTATACACTACTGTCTCTTGACTAGGTGCATTGACAAAACTATGTGGTTGCTTGAGTAATAAGCAGAGGTTTGGAGGTCCTGGTAGAACAAAGTTGTTATCTTATGAAAGAGCCAGGCTGGCCTGTAGCCTAACTGTCTCCTCAGTAGCTCGATAGCTTAGTGACATAGACATAAGAGTGGTATTGTCCTTCCTCTCTAACTCTACAAATAAATAAGCAAATTTCCCAAAGTTTCGCACAGTTCCTTTGACAGTGAGGGAAGACAACCATTTTCTAAACCTACCGTTCACTGGTTCAATGTGAAGGAAGTGTCTTCATAACGAACAACAACTTCCAAGCCTTTCTCTTTTAATTATCCATTGAAGTTAAATTTAATCTTGCATTCATTGCTCTGCACCCAGTAGTGTTGTCGAGGTTTAGCAGATATGTGGCTGGAGTACAGCTAAGCTTTTTAGCAGGCAATATATGGAGAGAAGAAAAAGTAAGGGGGTAGAGAGAGGTAAAAAGAGAACAGAAGAAAAAATACATCTGAAGAAGGAAAATCTGAGGAAAACAGAAAGTCATGAAAAGAGCAACAGTAAAGCAGAAGATAGCCACATAAACAGAGACAAACAAAGCAAATGGCAGCAATGAGAATAGTAAGAAAACTGAAAGAACCAGAGAGCAAGGACCAACAACAACAGAGAAGGGAAGACGGGTCCTTGGTCTGCAGATCAAAGCAGGTGGTGAGCAGTAGCTGCAGGACAGCCCCCCCCAACCAACACCTGCTGCTGCTGTGCAGCCAATTCAAACACATTATTCCAACATTCTGACGTACTGCTT
The DNA here is from genome assembly GCF_001952655.1 of Monopterus albus. Classification (NCBI taxonomy): domain Eukaryota; kingdom Metazoa; phylum Chordata; class Actinopteri; order Synbranchiformes; family Synbranchidae; genus Monopterus; species Monopterus albus. Next base: position 520,063 of record NW_018128042.1, read on the forward strand.
AATGGCTTATGTAGAAAGACCTTTACCAGGTCCACAATTACGTTTGCAGACACTCAGAGGTGCATGCTGTATTGACACACGCACACACACACACACACACACACACACACACACACACACACACACACACACACACACATACAGAGACTTCCTGTTTCACTTACACAGGGTGACACATGCAGGAGAGCACACACACCAGCACATCTTTCCTATGTGTGATCCATCAGATCATTAAATACACATCTGCTTGAGAACAGATCAACCCAGACATGTCTCAGAATAATAAACTCACTTAAGGTATCCACAGATTTATAAAGCATGCATACAATATGTCCCACGTTAGAATAAAACATTCACACCTGGTGCATGCCCACTTAAACACAGCACACTGTTAAAGCAACCTGGGTTATGTTTGGGCCCAAGTCAATATTGAGAATAAATCATCCTTAGAAAAACAGTAAACATCTGTTTTGTGACTTGGCCACTGGCAAAGTGAGCCTGACCTCAGCGACGCTTGGACCCTGTTACATTTTCCATGAGAGCAAGTCAGAGTAGTAGTAAGTGGGTGACAGCATCTGTCATTTATTCACTTTTTTCAAAAAAGAGAAAATAAGACTAATTCTTGACGCAATGAAGGCAGATACTAGGGTGCTCTTATACTGCAGTATTTCCAAAAAGAATAACTACATGGACAGTCTTTATATATGGCTGCTCAGGCAAAGTGAAACCTCAATGATTATTGATAACATGATTAACTGATTATGAATTACCTCATATGAAATACTGTCTGCAGATATATCACTTTGGAGCCCTACTTTAAGGTCCATACATCATCCGTTCATTCAATGATTTCATTCAGTCTGGAAAGAAAAACAGAAAATCCTTGAATCAAAATGGATGTTTGAGCCAAATTTGAAGAAATTTCCAGAAGGTGTTCATGTGAAATGGCGTGCATGAGAATGGGTCAGACAGATGGACAGACAACCTGAAAACATAACGGCTCTGGCCACGGTTGTCTCCTGCTCGGATGCATGACAAAACAACAATTCTAGGGAGCAAACAGCAGGCAGCTTCCAGGCAAGGCCCAAACACAAGGAAATAATCCAAACAACAAGTTACTAAGGAAAGCAGAAACATAACAGGTGGCAAGAAAACTGAGGCTACAGAAAGCCAAAGCTACTGAGAATCACATCAGAAAAACTGGCATGGAACAGAGGAAACAGACAGGCTTATAAATTGAGAGCTAATCAAGGTGTAGTTAGTGGCTACAGTTATGTTTTGTGTGTGTGTGTGTGTGTGTGTGTGTGTGTAAGGCAGGGTTTTTGATTATAAGCTGTATCTGTCTAGATATATTGAAAAAGTAACATGACAAACTCTAAACTCTTTTTTTTAAATGAGGTGCAACATCAGTGGAAATCATTTCCACTCAGAATGTCAATTCATGTTTCAGTTTTCTAGCTGTTCTGAGTGAAACCAGGTTGTCTATTTGGTGATTCATCCTGTCTGAAAACATAAAAAACACTGGTTGTTTCTTTTGCTGTGATCAGAAAATCTAAACTAACAAACAACCCAGTTATAGTTTGTATAATGGGATAATACAAGGAGAAAAGTCATTTCCCATTTATTTGCCTTTTTGGTAAAACAAAATATGATAAAAAGCTCTTCTTTCATTTCCCTGATATTGTTTTAGTGGTGAAATTAGCTGGTATACAGACCAAGCTGGTAGGAGTCTACTGTATAATATTTAGTTAAGCTAAACTTTCCCACTGTTGGACCAATGGTCATGGCGAATGACTGAAGTGCTGACTGGCAACCTGGAAACATTAGGTTTTCCAAAAAACAAATATCCTCTTTTCTCATTTTCTGTCATACTGCTTGTTTGCTACATTATTCTTCCTCTCTCTGCCCCACCTCAAACCCTTTACACTCTGGCAAGTACAGTATATCCTGATGGGTTTAACAGCAGGAAGTGGAGCTTTTACAGTCAAGGATCAGGACTAAGAAAGCTCTGTGAAAGGTGGCCTCCAAGTTGAGGTGGGTCCTGTCACCACCCGTTATTCAACATTCAAACATGCCACCTGAGGTGGCAAGGTTCAGTGCTGTACATCTTTTTTTTTTTCATTTTTATGACATATTTTGAAAAGGAAAGAAAGAAAAAGGCAAGTGACAGTCTGAGTCCTAAAACAAGGCTGCTTACAACTTCATTATGATCAGTATATTTGATTGATTAGATTTATTCTTTCAAGCATGTAAAGACAGTTGATATATCAACACACATAATTTTACACATATCCAACAAATGCTAATCCAATATCAATTTGCTTATACCTAGTACATGCTTGAATGGAGTAGGAAGAAGTCAGACTTATCCAGTCCTACCCCATGACATCATCTTACCATCATTGGTTTGCAAGCAGTATCTCTACATAAATAATTCTCTTCTACACCACACAAGTAATATACTAAAAAAATTATAACAGAATGTTAACATTCTTACATAATTACATTCTTAAATAATTATCTTCTACACCACACAAGTAACATACTAAAGAATTAATACAAGGTGTTAACATTCATACACCACACCCACAATGTTCCATCTAATTAATCATTAAGCTAACTGTCCCCTTAAATTGTATCCCCCTTCCCTTTCATTAAATAGTTTTTGAATTCCACCAGGTAATAAATTGTTCCTGGCTTATATAGATCACTATATGTACAGTATGTTAACAGGCCATGAAGTCAATGTGTTTGTACTTTACAAAGGAAATGAACCTCAGCTGCATACTGTAGAAAAATCACTTGTTACTGTGTGGTCTGTTCTAACCTGGTCACTCAGGCATAAAAAGGGGATTTCTTCAATCAAATGTATTTTGCCAGACACATCACACTTCGTTCCCACTTTGCATTGAGAAGACAAAGTTAAGTATCTAGAGGAAGTGAAAGGTGTGAAAAGTTTCCTGTAGGTGAGCCTGCAGGAGGATTATTCTCTGAAAGAAAAACTAATTAAAGAGGTCTGTGCTATAATTAGCATGGCTTAAACATACAAGGTGCTATCTACTATGCCCTTGAGCTTCCTCTGAATGAATATACATTTACATATATTGTTTACACATAGTCCTATAACCACT